>NC_134265.1:147705559-148005559 GCF_031893055.1 Leptodactylus fuscus
CCCCATGCAGATTCCCCAAACAGATTACCAAATGCAGATGTTTTATATGAGTTTCTAAAATCTCTTTGTATTTCTTTCCAAATGTGTATAGGTAGGTTTCATCCTACGTAATGTTCTTACCATTAGAGATGAGCGAACAGTGTTCTATCGAACTCATGTTCGATCGGATATTAGGCTGTTCGGCATGTTCGAATCGAATCGAACACCGCGTGGTAAAGTGCGCCATTACTCGATTCCCCTCCCACCTTCCCTGGCGCCTTTTTTGCTCCAATAACAGCGCAGGGTAGGTGGGACAGGAACTACGACACCGGTGACGTTGAGAAAAGTAGGCAAAACCCATTGGCTGCCGAAAACATGTGACCTCTAATTTAAAAGAACAGCGCCGCCCAGGTTCGCGTCATTCTGAGCTTGCAATTCACCGAGGACGGAGGTTTCCGTCCAGCTAGCTAGGGCTTAGATTCTGGGTAGGCAGGGACAGGCTAGATAGGAAGGAGAAGACAACCACAACAGCTCTTATAAGAGCTAAATTCCAGGGAGAAGCTTGTCAGTGTAACGTGGCACTGACGGGCTCAATCGCCGCAACCCAGCTTTCCCAGGATCCTGAATGGAATACACTGTCAGTGTATTCCCGTATACCCGATATATACCCCGATACCCGTTCCAACGGTGTGCCCCCCCACCTTCACCCCAGAAATACCCTGCAAGTCCCCTAGCAATAGAATTGGGGCTATATACACCCACAATTTTTACTACTGGTATACAGTGCCATTGTCTGACTGGGAATTCAAAGAATATATTGGGGTTATAAATACCCTCATTTCTTGCTACTGCCATATAGTGCCAGTTTCTGACTGGTAATTCAAAGAATATATTGGGGTTACGTGCACCCACAATTTTTACTACTGGTATACAGTGCCATTGTCTGACTGGGAATTCAAAGAATATATTGGGGTTATAAATACCCTCATTTCTTGCTACTGCCATATAGTGCCAGTTTCTGACTGGTAATTCAAAGAATATATTGTGGTTACGTGCACCCACAATTTTTACTACTGGTATACAGTGCCATTGTCTGACTGGGAATTCAAAGAATATATTGGGAATACAAATACCCTCATTTCTTGCTACTGCCATATAGTGCCAGTGTCTGACTGGGAATTCAAAGAATATATTGGGGTTACGTGCACCCACAATTTTTACTACTGGTATACAGTGCCATTGTCTGACTGGGAATTCAAAGAATATATTGGGAATACAAATACCCTCATTTCTTGCTACTGCCATATAGTGCCAGTTTCTGACTGGTAATTCAAAGAATATATTGTGGTTACGTGCACCCACAATTTTTACTACTGGTATACAGTGCCATTGTCTGACTGGGAATTCAAAGAATATATTGGAAATACAAATACCCTCATTTCTTGCTACTGCCATATAGTGCCAGTGTCTGACTGGGAATTCAAAGAATATATTGGGGTTACGTGCACCCACAATTTTTACTACTGGTATACAGTGCCATTGTCTGACTGGGAATTCAAAGAATATATTGGGAATACAAATACCCTCATTTCTTGCTACTGCCATATAGTGCCAGTTTCTGACTGGTAATTCAAAGAATATATTGGGGTTACGTGCACCCACAATTTTTACTACTGGTATACAGTGCCATTGTCTGACTGGGAATTCAAAGAATATATTGGGAATACAAATACCCTCATTTCTTGCTACTGCCATATAGTGCCAGGGTCTGACTGGGAATTCAAAGAATATATTGGGGTTACGTGCACCCACAATTTTTACTACTGGTATACAGTGCCATTGTCTGACTGGGAATTCAAAGAATATATTGGGAATACAAATACCCTCATTTCTTGCTACTGCCATATAGTGCCAGTGTCTGACTGGGAATTCAAAGAATATATTGGGGTTACGTGCACCCACAATTTTTACTACTGGTATACAGTGCCATTGTCTGACTGGGAATTCAAAGAATATATTGGGGTTATAAATACCCTCATTTCTTGCTACTGCCATATAGTGCCAGTTTCTGACTGGTAATTCAAAGAATATATTGTGGTTACGTGCACCCACAATTTTTACTACTGGTATACAGTGCCATTGTCTGACTGGGAATTCAAAGAATATATTGGGAATACAAATACCCTCATTTCTTGCTACTGCCATATAGTGCCAGTTTCTGACTGGTAATTCAAAGAATATATTGGGGTTACGTGCACCCACAATTTTTACTACTGGTATACAGTGCCATTGTCTGACTGGGAATTCAAAGAATATATTGGGAATACAAATACCCTCATTTCTTGCTACTGCCATATAGTGCCAGTGTCTGACTGGGAATTCAAAAAATATATTGGGGTTACGTGCACCCACAATTTTTACTACTGGTATACAGTGCCATTGTCTGACTGGGAATTCAAAGAATATATTGGGGTTATAAATACCCTCATTTCTTGCTACTGCCATATAGTGCCAGTTTCTGACTGGTAATTCAAAGAATATATTGTGGTTACGTGCACCCACAATTTTTACTACTGGTATACAGTGCCATTGTCTGACTGGGAATTCAAAGAATATATTGGGAATACAAATACCCTCATTTCTTGCTACTGCCATATAGTGCCAGTTTCTGACTGGTAATTCAAAGAATATATTGGGGTTACGTGCACCCACAATTTTTACTACTGGTATACAGTGCCATTGTCTGACTGGGAATTCAAAGAATATATTGGGGTTATAAATACCCTCATTTCTTGCTACTGCCATATAGTGCCAGTGTCTGACTGGGAATTCAAAGAATATATTGGGGTTACGTGCACCCACAATTTTTACTACTGGTATACAGTGCCATTGTCTGACTGGGAATTCAAAGAATATATTGGGAATACAAATACCCTCATTTCTTGCTACTGCCATATAGTGCCAGTTTCTGACTGGTAATTCAAAGAATATATTGTGGTTACGTGCACCCACAATTTTTACTACTGGTATACAGTGCCATTGTCTGACTGGGAATTCAAAGAATATATTGGGAATACAAATACCCTCATTTCTTGCTACTGCCATATAGTGCCAGTTTCTGACTGGTAATTCAAAGAATATATTGGGGTTACGTGCACCCACAATTTTTACTACTGGTATACAGTGCCAATTTCTAACTAGGAATTCAAAATGCGCAAGGCTCCCGGAAAGGGACGTGGACGAGGCCGTGGGCGAGGTCGGGGGAATGGTTCTGGGGAGCAAGGTAGCAGTGAAGCCACAGGGCGTCCCGTGCCTACTCCTGTGGGGCAGCAAGCATTGCGCCACTCCACAGTGCCAGGGTTGCTTGCCACATTAACTAAACTGCAGGGTACAAACCTTAGTAGGCCCGAGAACCAGGAACAGGTCTTGCAATGGCTGTCAGAGAACGCTTACAGCACATTGTCCAGCAGCCAGTCAGACTCTGCCTCCTCTCCTCCTATTACCCAACAGTCTTGTCTTCCTTCCTCCCAAAATTCCGAAGCTTTACAGAACAATAACCCAAACTGTCCCTGCTCCCCAGAGCTGTTCTCCGCTCCTTTCATTGTCCCTCAACCTGCCTCTCCACGTCACGATTCCACGAACCTAACAGAGGAGCATCTGTGTCCAGATGCTCAAACACTAGAGTCTCCTCCATCTCCGTTCGATTTGGTGGTGGATGACCAGCAACCCACCCTCATCGACGATGATGTGACGCAGTTGCCGTCAGGGCATCCAGTTGACCGGCGCATTGTGTGGGAGGAGGAGATGAGACAGGAGTTGGAAGAGGAAGTGGTGGATGATGAGGACACTGACCCGACCTGGACAGGGGGGATGTCAAGCGGGGAAAGTAGTGTGGATGTTGAGGCAGGTGCAGCACCAAAAAGGGTAGCTAGAGGCAGAGGCAGAGGTCAGCAGCTTAGGCGAAGCCAGGCCACACCCGGAATCTCCCAAGATGTTCCAGTTCGTACCCAGCCCCGAAAAACTCCCACCTCGAGGGCACGTTTCTCGAAGGTGTGGAGTTTTTTCAAGGAATGCGCCGAGGACAGATATAGTGTTGTCTGCACAATTTGCCTCTCGAAATTGATTAGGGGCTCTGAGAAGAGCAACCTGTCCACCACTTCAATGCGCCGTCATTTGGAATCCAAGCACTGGAATCAGTGGCAGGCAGCAACGGCAGGACAAAGGCCGCCTGCCGTTCACGCCACTGCCACTGCCTCTGCCACTGCCTCTGCCACTGCCACTGCTGACTGTGCTGGCGATGCACTCCAGAGGACGAGCCAGGACACCACTTCATCTGCCTCCGCCACTTTGTTGACTTCTACCTCATCCTCCCCTGGTCCTGTCTTATCTCCTTCTCCTGCACCATCAAAGGCACCATCAGGCGTTTCTTTACAACAACCCACCATCTCTCAGACATTGGAGCGGCGGCAGAAATACACTGCTAACCACCCACACGCGCAAGCCTTGAACGCCAACATCGCTAAACTGCTGGCCCAGGAGATGTTGGCGTTCCGGCTTGTTGAAACTCCCGCCTTCCTGGACCTGATGGCAACTGCGGCACCTCGCTATGCCGTCCCTAGCCGTCACTACTTCTCCCGGTGTGCCGTCCCCGCCTTGCACCAGCACGTGTCACTCAACATCAGGCGGGCCCTTAGTTCCGCGCTTTGCACAAAGGTCCACTTGACCACCGACGCGTGGACAAGTGCATGCGGACAGGGACGCTACATTTCACTGACGGCACACTGGGTGAATGTAGTTGAGGCTGGGACTGCTTCCCAAACTGGCCCGGTGTACCTCGTCTCCCCGCCTAACATTCCTGGCAGGGACACGAGAAGAACACCCCCCTCCTCCTCCTCCTCTACCGCCTCCTCCTCCGCCACCGCCTCCTCCTCCGCCACCGCCTCCTCCTCCGCTGTTAGATTGACCCCAGCTACGAGTTGGAAACGTTGCAGCACTGGCGTTGGTAGACGTCAGCAGGCTGTGCTGAAGCTGATTAGCTTGGGGGACAGACAGCACACTGCCTCCGAGGTGAGGGATGCCCTCCTCGATGAGACGGCAATATGGTTTGAGCCGCTGCACCTGGGCCCAGGCATGGTCGTTTGTGATAACGGCCGGAACCTGGTAGCAGCTCTGGAGCTTGCCGGACTCCAACATGTTCCATGCCTGGCCCACGTCTTCAACCTAGTGGTGCAACGTTTCCTAAAGAGCTACCCCAATGTTCCAGAGCTACTGGTGAAAGTGCGGCGCATGTGCGCCCACTTTCGCAAGTCGACAGTAGCCGCTGCTAGCTTAAAATCTCTCCAGCAACGCCTGCATGTGCCACAACACCGGCTTTTGTGTCGAAATTGGACCTGTGGCTTGAACTTGCCCTATATGCCTTGGAGGTGCTGTCCTGTCCTGCCGCCAGCGTCCTATCTGAGAGGGTGTTCAGTGCAGCCGGTGGCATCATCACTGACAAGCGCACCCGTCTGTCAGCTGAGAGTGCCGACCGGCTCACTTTGATAAAAATGAACCACCACTGGGTAGAGCCGTCATTTTTGTGCCCACCTGTGTAAAGCACCCCAACATGAAACTCCATGTCTGTACTCAACCTCTCCAATTCCTCCGCATCCTCATACTCATCCACCATAAGCGTTGCACAATTCTGCTAATACTAGGCTCCCTCCACCCTGATTTCCCCCAACTCTGCTGGTTAGAGGCTCCCTCCACCCTGATTTCCACCAACTCTGCTGGTTAGAGGCTCCCTCCACCATGAATTTGCCCAAACTGGGCTGTTTAGAGGCTCTCTCCACCATGAATTGGTCCAAACTGGGGTTTTTAGAGGCTCCCTCCACCATGAATTGGTCCAAACTGGGCTGTTTAGCGGCTCCCTCCACCATTAATTGGTCCAAACTGGGCTGGTTAGAGGCTCCCTCCACCATGAATTTGCCCAAACTGGGCTGTTTAGAGGCTCCCTCCACCATGAATTTGCCCAAACTGGGCTGGTTAGAGGCTCCCTCCACCATGAATTGGTCCAAACTGGGGTTTTTAGAGGCTCCCTCCACCATGAATTGGTCCAAACTTGGCTGTTTAGAGGCTCCCTCCACCATTAATTGGTCCAAACTGGGCTGGTTAGAGGCTCCCTCCACCATGAATTGGTCCAAACTGGGTTTTTTAGAGGCTCCCTCCACCATGAATTGGTCCAAACTGGGGTTTTTAGAGGCTCCCTCCACCATGAATTGGTCCAAACTGGGCTGTTTAGCGGCTCCCTCCACCATTAATTGGTCCAAACTGGGCTGGTTAGAGGCTCCCTCCACCATGAATTTGCCCAAACTGGGCTGTTTAGAGGCTCCCTCCACCATGAATTTGCCCAAACTGGGCTGGTTAGAGGCTCCCTCCACCATGAATTGGTCCAAACTGGGGTTTTTAGAGGCTCCCTCCACCATGAATTGGTCCAAACTTGGCTGTTTAGAGGCTCCCTCCACCATTAATTGGTCCAAACTGGGCTGGTTAGAGGCTCCCTCCACCATGAATTGGTCCAAACTGGGTTTTTTAGAGGCTCCCTCCACCATGAATTGGTCCAAACTGGGGTTTTTAGAGGCTCCCTCCACCATGAATTGGTCCAAACTGGGCTGTTTAGCGGCTCCCTCCACCATTAATTGGTCCAAACTGGGCTGGTTAGAGGCTCCCTCCACCATGAATGTGCCCAAACTGGGCTGTTTAGAGGCTCCCTCCACCATGAATTTGCCCAAACTGGGCTGGTTAGAGGCTCCCTCCACCATGAATTGGTCCAAACTGGGGTTTTTAGAGGCTCCCTCCACCATGAATTGGTCCAAACTTGGCTGTTTAGAGGCTCCCTCCACCATTAATTGGTCCAAACTGGGCTGGTTAGAGGCTCCCTCCACCATGAATTGGTCCAAACTGGGGTTTTTAGAGGCTCCCTCCACCATGAATTGGTCCAAACTGGGGTTTTTAGAGGCTCCCTCCACCAAGAATTGGTCCAAACTGGGCTGTTTAGCGGCTCCCTCCACCATTAATTGGTCCAAACTGGGCTGGTTAGAGGCTCCCTCCACCATGAATTTGCCCAAACTGGGCTGTTTAGAGGCTCCCTCCACCATGAATTTGCCCAAACTGGGCTGGTTAGAGGCTCCCTCCACCATGAATTGGTCCAAACTGGGGTTTTTAGAGGCTCCCTCCACCATGAATTGGTCCAAACTTGGCTGTTTAGAGGCTCCCTCCACCATTAATTGGTCCAAACTGGGCTGGTTAGAGGCTCCCTCCACCATGAATTGGTCCAAACTGGGTTTTTTAGAGGCTCCCTCCACCATGAATTGGTCCAAACTGGGGTTTTTAGAGGCTCCCTCCACCATGAATTGGTCCAAACTGGGCTGTTTAGCGGCTCCCTCCACCATTAATTGGTCCAAACTGGGCTGGTTAGAGGCTCCCTCCACCATGAATGTGCCCAAACTGGGCTGTTTAGAGGCTCCCTCCACCATGAATTTGCCGAAACTGGGCTGGTTAGAGGCTCCCTCCACCATGAATTGGTCCAAACTGGGGTTTTTAGAGGCTCCCTCCACCATGAATTGGTCCAAACTTGGCTGTTTAGAGGCTCCCTCCACCATTAATTGGTCCAAACTGGGCTGGTTAGAGGCTCCCTCCACCATGAATTTGCCCAAACTGGGCTGGTTAGAGGCTCCCTCCACCATGAATTGGTCCAAACTGGGGTTTTTAGAGGCTCCCTCCACCATGAATTGGTCCAAACTGGGCTGGTTAGAGGCTCCCTCCACCATGAATTGGTCCAAACTGGGTTTTTTAGAGGCTCCCTCCACCATGAATTTGCCCAAACTGGGCTGTTTAGAGGCTCCCTCCACCATGAATTGGTCCAAACTGGGCTGGTTAGAGGCTCCCTCCACCATGAATTTCCCAAAACTTGGCTGTTTAGAGGCTCCCTCCACCATGAATTGGTCCAAACTGGGCTGGTTAGAGGCTCCCTCCACCATGAATTTGCCCAAACTGGGCTGTTTAGAGGCTCCCTCCACCATGAATTGGTCCAAACTGGGTTTTTTAGAGGCTCCCTCCACCATGAATTGGTCCAAACTGGGCTGTTTAGAGGCTCCCTCCACCATGAATTTGCCCAAACTGGGCTGGTTAGAGGCTCCCTCCACCATGAATTGGTCCAAACTGGGCTAGTTAGAGGCTCCCTCCACCATGAATTGGTCCAAACTGGGTTTTTAGAGGCTCCCTCCACCATGAATTGGTCCAAACTGGGCTGTTTAGAGGCTCCCTCCACCATGAATTTGCCCAAACTGGGCTGGTTAGAGGCTCCCTCCACCATTAATTGGTCCAAACTGGGCTGGTTAGAGGCTCCCTCCACCATGAATTTGCCCAAACTGGGCTGTTTAGAGGCTCCCTCCACCATGAATTGGTCCAAACTGGGGTTTTTAGAGGCTCCCTCCACCATGAATTGGTCCAAACTGGGCTGTTTAGCGGCTCCCTCCACCATTAATTGGTCCAAACTGGGCTGGTTAGAGGCTCCCTCCACCATGAATGTGCCCAAACTGGGCTGTTTAGAGGCTCCCTCCACCATGAATTTGCCCAAACTGGGCTGGTTAGAGGCTCCCTCCACCATGAATTGGTCCAAACTGGGGTTTTTAGAGGCTCCCTCCACCATGAATTGGTCCAAACTTGGCTGTTTAGAGGCTCCCTCCACCATTAATTGGTCCAAACTGGGCTGGTTAGAGGCTCCCTCCACCATGAATTTGCCCAAACTGGGCTGGTTAGAGGCTCCCTCCACCATGAATTGGTCCAAACTGGGGTTTTTAGAGGCTCCCTCCACCATGAATTGGTCCAAACTTGGCTGTTTAGAGGCTCCCTCCACCATTAATTGGTCCAAACTGGGCTGGTTAGAGGCTCCCTCCACCATGAATTGGTCCAAACTGGGTTTTTTAGAGGCTCCCTCCACCATGAATTTGCCCAAACTGGGCTGTTTAGAGGCTCCCTCCACCATGAATTGGTCCAAACTGGGCTGGTTAGAGGCTCCCTCCACCATGAATTTCCCAAAACTTGGCTGTTTAGAGGCTCCCTCCACCATGAATTGGTCCAAACTGGGCTGGTTAGAGGCTCCCTCCACCATGAATTTGCCCAAACTGGGCTGTTTAGAGGCTCCCTCCACCATGAATTGGTCCAAACTGGGCTGTTTAGAGGCTCCCTCCACCATGAATTTGCCCAAACTGGGCTGGTTAGAGGCTCCCTCCACCATGAATTGGTCCAAACTGGGCTGGTTAGAGGCTCCCTCCACCATGAATTTGCCCAAACTGGGCTGTTTAGAGGCTCCCTCCACCATGAATTGGTCCAAACTGGGTTTTTTAGAGGCTCCCTCCACCATGAATTGGTCCAAACTGGGCTGTTTAGAGGCTCCCTCCACCATGAATTTGCCCAAACTGGGCTGGTTAGAGGCTCCCTCCACCATTAATTGGTCCAAACTGGGCTGGTTAGAGGCTCCCTCCACCATGAATTTGCCCAAACTGGGCTGTTTAGAGGCTCCCTCCACCATGAATTTGCCCAAACTGGGCTGTTTAGAGGCTCCCTCCACCATGAATTGGTCCAAACTGGGGTTTTTAGAGGCTCCCTCCACCATGAATTTGCCCAAACTGGGGTGTTTAGAGGCTCCCTCCACCATGAATTTGCCCAAACTCTGCTGGTTAGAGGCTCAATCCACCCTGATTTTCAAAACAAATGTTGGTGCCAACCTCAACTTACTACAAGGGCCAAATTCACTGCTGGTGACAAGCTCTCCTCACTGCAAGTGCCAAATACACATGTTTCAAGGTGTTTTCCTACTGTCAGAGAGGTGGTATTGAGTGTGTAAAGTGTGTAGTTGTTAGGCTGTGATGTTGGGGTAATAGAGGGTCTTTGGTGTGTTAGATGCCCCCAGACATGCTTCCCCTGCTGTCCCAGTGTCATTCCAGAGGTGTTGGTATCATTTCCTGTGGTGTCATAGTGGACTTGGTGACCCTCCAGACACGGATTTGGGTTTCCCCCTTAACGAGTATCTGTTCCCCATAGACTATAATGGGGTTCGAAACCCATTCGAACACACGAACATTGAGCGGCTGTTCGAATCGAATTTCGAACCTCGAACATTTTAGTGTTCGCTCATCTCTACTTACCATATCAAATAATTTTATGTACGCTGTATAATGTTGTTCGTATACAGTGGTAGCTCAGCTCACAGGGTTAAACAGGCATAGTTCTATTTTCAAAATGAAATGCTTTTGTGGTGTTACATTTCAGCCTGTAATTGGATTTCCATGCATCTGTGAGTTTAATTCATTTATTTTTGTACAATTAAAATATAAAAAATAATATTAAGCTCTTGTGAAACAGCATGCTAGTCAATTGGTATATGGTTGAATTGACTAATAGCTTGCTGTTCACTGTTAAACCTAAAAACTGTTTAGTTCAAACGGAATTTACCTTTCACGCTCAGCTAAGCCAATTAATATTCCATGTGTGTCCATTTTTCAATAATAAAGGAAAATTAATCTTCAGACTTCAAAGGGATCAGCCCTCAAAGATTTTAGAGACATATCTCTGCACACTTGATTAATAGTACTAGTTGAAAAAAGTCCCTATAAAGCTTGATCATTTGTAACACACGGGTGTGACATAAAGATATTACTGCAATGATACAGTATTAATAATCTTTTGTAGGTAAACTCCTCTGCTCCATCTAGTGGCATCAGCTCATTTGATGCAAAAGAGACCCTGGGTCCAAAATGCAATTTATTCTATTTTTAATCAAATATTTTTAGTCATATCAGAAATGTATATTTAAGTACACTTTGATCAAGGTCAAATACAACTTTAGTATCCTCTAACATCTTACACTGCCAAGTATATAATTTTTCATTTCAATTTTTGCATTCGGATCTAAAAAGGAGTTATCTCTGGTGTGATGCACACCATTATGTTAACACTATCAATGCTAAATAAATCTATTCTGCAATGTTTTCAATGCTTTTTCTTTCTTTACTTACTCCTATATGGTCCTACTTCTTTTATTTCCTGTGTCACATAACAAGTGACTATCAAGAAACTGAATCCCAGGAGTGCACAGCAGTACTTGCCCTTGCTAACCCAGAAGCCCCATTTCCGTGCTCAGTAGGAGAGAGCAGGGTAACAAGGAAGTTACAGTGAAACCAGGCAGTGACCTACAGGAGAGGTGCCATACAAAAAACAGCAGGTACCGCTATAGATACTTGTCACCACAAACCCAAACAAACTACAACAGAAACAACGGAAATGGTGGGTATATAGCGAAAGATATTAACCACACCATAACATAGATAATAAATCCAATCTTTATTAAGCAAAACGCCATGATTTAAAATCACCTAAAAGTATACAAATGCTACATTAGATTTCTTAGAGCTGCTCCCATGTTGTGAGTCATACTCCTCCCACAATTTCTATTACAAATGTCTATCATGGACCAACAGCACAACCAACTATAGAAAAATTATTAAAAAAAACAATGATATACTCATGCTTTGCCCCGCGTAGGGATCAGGACCTGTACCTCATGTGTATAGCCCTCAAGGATGTCAGTCCACCTTAAACTGTGCTGCTAGTTTAAAACACCTCTCCCCCGATCTTCATCAGCCGTTCCCCTCTGCCAATTCCTTCACTGGCTACCCATTGCCCAGCAAATAGAGTTCAAGTTACTAAAACTGACATACAAAGCCATCCACAACCTGTCCCCTCCATATATCTCTGATCTAATCTCCCACTACCTCCCCACACGTAAACTCCAATCCTCCAAGGACCACCTACTCCGCTCTGGTATTATCCTGTTTTCACACAACCGTCTCCAAGAATTGTCCCGCGCATCCCCCATATTATTATTATTATTATTATTATTATTATTTATTTATATAGCACCATTAATTCCATGGTGCTTTACATTTGGGGGTTACATACAATACACAGAATATACAGGTAGATATGATACTAACAATGACCGACTGGCACAGTGGGGTAGAGGGCCCTTCCCGCGAGGGCTTACAATCTATGAGGGAAGGGGGTAGAGACAGAAGGAGAGGGGGAGACTGTACAGATGGCAGTGCGGTGATAGTGTTATTGGAGGTTGTAGGCCTTCCTGAATAGATGAGTCTTCAGCGCCTTCTTGAAGCCTGTGATTGTGGGGGTCAGTCTTATGTGTCGTGGTAAGGAGTTCCAGAGTATGGGGGATGCACGAGAGAAATCTTGGAGACGGTTGTGTGAGGAGCGGATGAGAGCAGAGTGGAGTAGGAAGTCATTGGAGGATCTGAGGTTACGTGTGGGCAGGTAGCGGGAGATGAGGTCAGAGATATATGGAGGGGACAGGGTGTGGATGGCTTTGTATGTTAGCGTTAGTAGCTTGAACTCAATTCGCTGGGCTATAGGTAGCCAGTGGAGGGACTGGCAGAGGGGAGCAGCTGATGAAGATCGGGGGGTGAGGTGGATTAAGCGAGCAGCGCAGTTTAGGGTGGACTGGAGGGGGGCGAGGGTGTTAGCTGGGAGTCCATGGAGAAGGATGTTGCAGTAGTCTAGGCGGGAGATTATGAGGGCCTGGACGAGCATCTTGGTAGTTTCCTGAGTGAGGAAGGGGCGAATTCGGTGGATGTTCTTGAGCTGGAGGCGGCAGGAGGTGTTGAGGGCTTGAATATGTGGCTTGAAGGATAGGTCAGAGTCCAGGGTTACCCCAAGGCATCGGGCCTGTGGGACAGGGGTAATTGTGGTTCCATTAACTTTGATAGATGGGTCAGGTGGAGGGGCCATACAGGATGGGCTGAAGATGATAAACTCTGTTTTCTCCATGTTGAGTTTGAGAAAGCGGGAGGAGAGGAAGGAGGCTACGGCCGCTAAACAATCTGGAATTCTGGCCAGCAGGGAAGTAATGTCTGGTCCAGAGATGTAGATTTGGGTGTCATCGGCATAGCAGTGGTACTGAAAGCCATGAGATTCTATGAGTTGGCCCAGGCCAAGGGTGTAGATGGAGAATAGGAGGGGTCCTAGGACGGAGCCCTGGGGGACACCTACAGAGAGAGGGCGAGGTGAGGAGGTGGTGTGCGAGTGGGAGACGCTGAATGTGCGGTCGGTGAGGTATGAGGAGATCCAGGAATGGGCCAGGTCTGAGATACCAAGGGATGACAGAATTTCTAACAGGAGGGAGTGGTCAACTGTGTCAAAGGCAGAGGAGAGGTCGAGGAGGAGGAGGACAGAGTAATGGCGCTTGGATTTGGCGGTTAGCAGGTCATTGGTGACTTTTGTTAGGGCAGTTTCAGTGGAGTGCCGGGGTCTGAAGCCTGACTGAAGTCTGTCAAAGAGCAGGTTGGATGAGAAATAGGAGGAGAGTTCGGAGTGGACATGCTGCTCAAGAAGTTTTGAGGCGTACAGGAGCAGTGAGATGGGGCGATAGTTGGCAGGAGAGGACGGGTCGAGGGACGGTTTCTTAAGTATAGGAGTGTGTGATGAATCGGACCCCAATCATGATTCTCAGCTATATTTATAACTACCTATGTATTGTATTGTATTGACTGACCCTCAACTGTATATCTTGGAGAATGACTTATCTGGTCTGTATTTGCCATTTTTTAAGTCACCATCCTGCTAAGGAATCTTGTTATCTCAGTAGAATGTGAAGGCTAGTGACCCAAATGGGTGAATCTGATTATCTGTGGCCAGTTGCCAAGATCAAAAGCCATTGTCTCACCCTAGGCATGGCATTAACATATCTGTGCTAACTTCCTTGATTCTTAGCAGGGGGCCATCCTGGCTCTGAAAGTTCTAACACATGTGACCAGACTCTGCGGAGTCGGGTTGAGGTGGTAGAGAACTTCATACAGTTATGGTTTTATGATGATATTGCGCCAGGGAAAGATGCTACCATTATGACAATTAGATCTTCCGGTGCGTAGTAGTGAGACGCACGTTTTTAACCCAAAAACTTTAAGCCTACGGGCCTGGGAAGAGCCCAGGCCCAGTTCTTGTTACTCAAAGGGTATTGAGTTATCATGTTTGGTGTCAATATGCTGGGAAACTTGCGGTGAGCAAAGACATGCCACTTGTTTGACCGTATATTTATGTGATGAGGAATTATGACCACTTATAGTTATTTGACTGCCAAGCTAGAGGGTGGTCCGAAAGCCCTGATGATGTCATTTCAGGGTGGAGCCCAGGGTCAATATAAGAGTGACCTGGGGCGGAGCTAGTTGTTCTTGTTCTTCTCATCTGGACACATGTGAGCAAGTTGGCTCTGTGTGTGGCCCCTCCCCCCTTGCTGGGGGAAGGGCGGGGCAAAGAGGCCATGTGCTGAGAGACAAAGAAAGCCATGTGGCTGAGGGGACTTTGAAGGAGAGCCATGTGCTACTTTAACGCTAATGGACTTATGGAATTATGAGGACTATGATGTAACTCCTATCTGATCATGGATTTATGGACTATGGACTTTTTACATCGGTATGAAAAAACTCTCTTTATTGCTATATGCTATGTGGGGGGGTGCTGTGGTGCCCCCACCAGAGTCTCTAATGGACTGTATCTCCTGCCTTGTGGGTACCATGCGTTGGCTGCGGAATCGCCGGGTGCCTAAGGACTGTTTCTGTTTCTACCCTTTTAATCTCTTTAATCTGTTTTACCTTACTGCACTGTAACATACCTTCTCTGTAACCATATAAGCTTGTGACCGCCAGGGTATATCTTTATATGTATTTCTGGCTGACCTAGTATCGACCATCTTGGGTTAATAAAACTTTAAAACTTTAGAAGGCTCTTCTCGTATTATCCTATAAGGCCCGGTCCTCTCTCTGGGTTTGTGGGAGAGGACGGTATAGTTAAAAAGACGATCGCGGGTTCCGCCTGCGGCAAAGGCCGGGTGGGCCAGCGGCTGCGGCCGTGTGGCTGAGGTGCGGGCCGTGTCCTCGCGCCTTGTGGAGGCCGGAGGCCGGGGCGGGACGGGGCGATACATCACATTGGTGGCAGCGTGGTGGGATATAGGATAAACAGTGTTGTGAGTTCGTTATAACTCAAGTATTGGGGATTGTTGCGGCAAGCCTATGAGTTGAGCCCGGTACTAGGACAAGCTGTATATACGGTGAAAGTGTGATTCAGTGTTCTTTCCTACTTTCTCTTTGTCTATCCTATCTCCTAGTCTGCGAGACTTTCCAGCAGATGGCTGGTGAGCAGACAGAAGCAGCTGTGCAAGATATTGAGGAAAGTTCTACAGAGGACCATGTGCCCAGGTCTCTGAAAGGAATGGGCTTGAATTTGCAACTGGGCCTGTAACAATTGTGCCCTAGTGACACTACCGCTGACATGCAGTTGATCCTCGAGTTGCACAATGCTGCAGAGCGTCAAGCTGAGAGAGCACGATATCTGACTCCAGGGTTAAAAGGCAATGCCCTGGAAGTATTCGTTGGCCTACCATCTGAGGCTGATGTGGACTGTAATATCATTAAGGCAACCCTCCTCAAAGAAGTACAACCTCACTCCGGAGTTGTATTGCAGAAAGTTCAACAGCATCCGGCTGGATGCCACAGACAGCTATGCCATTGTTGCGGACAACTTACGGACTACCTTCTAGCCATGGATTGGAGTTACTGTTACCAAGTTTGTGGACCTTGTGGATCTTGTGATTAAAGACCAGTTCCTCCATGTTTTCCTTTTGGATGTTCCCCAGTTTGTGTGTGCCCAGGAACCAAACACCAGTCCAAGCTGTACAGTTTGCAGATTGCCATGCGGCACCTGGAGGCCAGAGACCGGGGGAGGAGCCAAACTGCAAAGACCCCAAGCTGGAAGGAGAGGCAAAGCTGGATCTCACCATCATCTATTTTCTGCAAGGCGGGTGAGATATTGCCATGTGAGGGGGAGGGGTAAGAGTCAAGCAGGGACTAAAAGACTCAGGGGCCAGCTGTCCACTGGCTTGGCCAGAAGTGATAGACTCTGAGGACATTATCCCTGGAAAGACTTTGCCTGTGACAGGGTGGCTGGATGCCATCCAAGATTACCTGTGACCCGGGTTCATACGGATTTGGGGTTCCTCTGGACCGGGGTGCAGGAAAAGGACTGTGGGAGGTGGGGCTGCGGTCTCACCTGCTTGCTAATAAACTGTTGGGGACCGACCTAGGGTCCCTGGAGCCCCATTATGGGATGGAAGTAACCCCAACTTATTGTGATGCAATGTATGTTAATGTTGCGGATGCTAATGTAATGATGTAGTTTGTTGCACAGAGCGGGTAGGTTAGCTATGCGTCACCCCCTCTGATGTGTGCACAACTAAGTACCGTGACTTGTTTTCATGCAACGTATGTTAATGTTGATGATGCTATTGCAAAGCTGTTTGTTGCACAGAGCAGGTAGGTTAGCTATGCGCCACCCCCTCTGATGTCACCAGCAGAGTGCAGTGGAAATGCTAATGAGGCTGTGCTTACACCTGTGACAGAGGTGAGGGCTGTTGTGTCTGCGGACCCGTCCACCCCTGCGGGGGCTGAGCCCTCCCCTCTCTGGTGTTGTCTCAAGCCAACTTCACTGTAGCCTGCTGTGACGCAACAAATGCTACTGGAATGTCATCAATGCCAATGTCATCCTTGATGTTTTGATTGCATTACCTGTCAACGTATTGTGGGGGGATGGTTTGGGGAATGTTGATCTCTGTCATTTGCCCAAGGTACCACCATCACCCACAAGGGAACATTATGTAATGGGCGTAAGCCCGGGGGACAGTTCGTCTGGGAAGGATGGCAGGTGGTGACTAAGCCTGTGCCAGAACCAGAGGTGTCCCCGTATAAGGAAGTAAAGGGGGAGGTAACTAGCCCCCTAGAACTCTCCCAGTCAAGTGAGTCATGTGGGGGAGACCCTTAGAGACTGCCGGTATGGGGTCTATGAGCCACCGCCTCCAGGGTTGATCGGCCGGTTGCGAACCCTCAGGGCTGGATCCCAGTGCGGGGGAGGTAGACAGGTGGGCCCAGCTCAGGACATGAGTGTGGGAAGGGTCTCCGCTCCGCTCAGACTGGATAGAGAGAGGTATCCGTGAGCCTGTAGCGGTTCAGATACTAAGACTAGTATGGGGAGAGACTCAGAGATTGCCCGAATGGAATATCTGCCTCCAGGTCCGAGGGTTATGAGTATGGATCTGCAGGAAGTCAGCACTCTGGAGAGGGCCCAGAACAGGCCAGAGGTAACCAGTTGTGCAGGGGTCAGCGCTCCCAGCTAGCGGCTAGTGTGGGAGGGGCCCTGGGAGACTGCCAGGTTGGGGTCTCCACAATGGTGCCTTGGAAAAGTGCCTGGGGTCTAGAGTGTGGAGCTGCGAGATGCCAGGACTCTGGAAGGCCCAAGGCAGGCTGGGGTAGCCAGGGGTGCAGAGTTCCGAACGGGAGCCTCAGAAGAGTCTCTACTCAGACTAGTGGGGAGGATGGTACCAGTGAGCGGTTCCGGTACCAGAACCTGCCCAGATAGTGTGAGAACATGGAGGTGCATGAGGAAGGTGATCTTCGGACCCTCTTCCTCACGGCACGCTCTAAAAGGGGGAGGTGTGATGAATCGGACCCCAATCATGATTCTCAGCTATATTTATAACTACCTATGTATTGTATTGTATTGACTGACCCTCAACTGTATATCTTGGAGAATGACTTATCTGGTCTGTATTTGCCATTTTTTAAGTCACCATCCTGCTAAGGAATCTTGTTATCTCAGTAGGATGTGAAGGCTAGTGACCCAAATGGGTGAATCTGATTATCTGTGGCCAGTTGCCAAGATCAAAAGCCATTGTCTCACCCTAGGCATGGCATTAACATATCTGTGCTAACTTCCTTGATTCTTAGCAGGGGGCCATCCTGGCTCTGAAAGTTCTAACACATGTGACCAGACTCTGCGGAGTCGGGTTGAGGTGGTAGAGAACTTCATACAGTTATGGTTTTATGATGATATTGCGCCAGGGAAAGATGCTACCATTATGACAATTAGATCTTCCGGTGCGTAGTAGTGAGACGCACGTTTTTAACCCAAAAACTTTAAGCCTACGGGCCTGGGAAGAGCCCAGGCCCAGTTCTCGTTACTCAAAGGGTATTGAGTTATCATGTTTGGTGTCAATATGCTGGGAAACTTGCGGTGAGCAAAGACATGCCACTTGTTTGACCGTATATTCATGTGATGAGGAATTATGACCACTTATAGTTATTTGATTGCCAAGCTAGAGGGTGGTCCGAAAGCCCTGATGATGTCATTTCAGGGTGGAGCCCAGGGTCAATATAAGAGTGACCTGGGGCGGAGCTAGTTGTTCCTGTTCTTCTCATCTGGACACATGTGAGCAAGTTGGCTCTGTGTGTGGCCCCCTCCCCCCTTGCTGGGGGGAAGGGCGGGGCAAAGAGGCCATGTGCTGAGAGACAAAGAAAGCCATGTGGCTGAGGGACTTTGAAGGAGAGCCATGTGCTACTTTAACGCTAATGGACTTATGGAATTATGAGGACTATGATGTAACTCCTATCTGATCATGGATTTATGGACTATGGACTTTTTACATCGGTATGAAAAAACTCTCTTTATTGCTATATGCTATGTGGGGGGGTGCTGTGGTGCCCCCACCAGAGTCTCTAATGGACTGTATCTCCTGCCTTGTGGGTACCATGCGTTGGCTGCGGAATCGCCGGGTGCCTAAGGACTGTTTCTAATCTTTTAATCTCTTTAATCTGTTTTATCTCACTGCACTGTAACATACCTTCTCTGTAACCGTATAAGCTTGTGACCGCCAGGGTATATCTTTGTATGTATTCCTGGCTGACCTAGTATCGACCATCTTGGGTTAATAAAATGTTAAAACTTTAGAAGGCTCTTCTCGTATTATCCTATAAGGCCCGGTCCTCTCTCTGGGTTTGTGGGAGAGGACGGTATAGTTAAAAAGACGATCGCAGGTTCCGCCCGCGGCGAAGGCCGTGTGAGCCAGCGGCTGCGGCCGGGTGGCTGAGGTGGAGGCCGGAGTCCTCGCGCATTGTGGGGCCGGAGGCCGGGGCGGAAAGGGGCGATACGTCACAGTGACAGTGGCGTGTTTGAAGGCTGAGGGGGAAGGATCCATTGGTTAGGGAGAGATTGAAGAGATGGGTTAGGGCTGGAGTAATGACTTCAGCGAGTTTGGGGATGAAATGTGACTGAATCGGGTCGAGCACCTGAAACACCTTACAAAGACACTTAAGACTGACCCCCACAACCACAGGCTTCAAGAAGGCCCTGAAGACTCACCTACTCAATAATGCTACTGTCACCCCATCCCCATCTGACCAGCCTCTCTCCTCACCTTCTGTCTCTACCACTCTTCCCTCACAGACTGTAAGCCCTCATGGGCTGGGCCCTCTTCTCCACTGTGCCATTTGGTCACTGTTAGTATTGGTGTAATGGCCTGTCTCCTGGTAGCGCCTCCAGCGTGTCACGTTGCACCATAGACTGTCCAGGAGTTGGCAGATGCTTTAGTCCAGGTCTGGGATGAGATCCCTCAGGAGACCATCCGCAACCTCCTCAGGAACATGCCCAGGCGTTGTAGGGAGGTCATACAGGCACGTGGAGGCCATACACACTACTGAGCCTCATTTTGACATGTTTTAAGGACATTACATCAACGTTGGATCAGTGTGTGTTTTTCCACTTTAATTTTGGGGGTGACTCCAAATCCAGGCCTCCATTGGCTAATAAATTTGATTTCCATTGATGATTTTTGTGTGATTTTGTTGTCATCACATTCAACTTTGTACAGAACAAAGTATTCAATGAGAATATTTCATTCATTCAGATCTAGGATGTGTTATTTGAGTGTTCCCTTTTTTTTCAGCAGTGTATATGAAAAATCCTATATATATTGCTGTTTTTGAGTTGCCATTTTTTTGCTAATTTCCTAAAGTATTTTGCTTCTCTGTCATTTTTGTCAAAAGCAAGTATGCTCTGGGGGGTTTTTCAGGCATTTTACAATAAACAGAAAAAAAAAACACCAGAAAAAAAAGGCTTGAAAAACTGTGTCATCAAAAAAAGCGTGTGACAAAAACCCCAAAACTTAAAAAAAAAACCTGCAAATCGGCATTTTTTTAAAGAGTAAAAACTAAGTGTGTCATTGGAAACCTAATAATGTTAAAAGTAGTATTTTTACTTTGCTGAAAAATATTTAGTAAGACCGCTGGCGATTTTTATTTTGGATAAGTGGAAAAGAGAATTGTTAAAGATTCTCTCATCTCTTCCTTGTGAAAGGAGGCCTGCCAAAGCAAGTATATAAAAGGCTCTTCTCATCCAATGCCAAAAACCAGCTTAAAATATAGTCAGTACCTCAAAGGCAGGAATAAGGGAAACCGATGTGTTATCTGCAATTAGTAAGTATTACGTGATGTATGTGAGTGACTAGCATAGAATGTTATTATCAATATAGCTATATACAAATAGCTATGATCTAAGAGGGCCTGTTAACCCCCTCCCAACAGTGACATTTTTCGATTTTTGTTTTTGACTCCTGACTCCCAAACCCTATAATTTTTTTATTTTTCCATTCACAGAGCTTCTTCATAATAGTACCATTTATTATACTGTACAATGTACTAGGAAGATGGAAAAAAATAGAATTGGGTGGAATTGGAGAAAAGTGCATTTGTGCGACTTTCTTACGGGTTTCGTTTTTACGGCATTCACTCCTCAACCGAAATTACATGTCAACAGTATTCTATGTTTTGGTACGATTCTATGGATACCAAATTTATATACTTTTGTTTACATTTTAACCCCTTAACAATGATCTCAATCTTTGCAAAAAAAGAAAAAATGTTTTCTTAAAATCGCATATTCTGACACCCATAACTTTTTTAGATTTCTGTGTACAGGGATGCATAGGGTGGCTTTTTTGCAGGGTCAATTGTACTTTTTATTCATACAATTTTGGGGAATGTTTATTGCTTTGATGACTTTTTTTTTATAAAAAATTTTATCAGAGTCAAAACAGCGAAAAAATGGCGGTTTGGCATTTTTGATTCCTCCCTTCCCCCACTACAGCATTTACTGCAAAGGAAAATATTTTTATAGATTTGTACACCGGGTGTTTTTAGACACAAAAATACCTAATGTGTATGTGTTTCACAGTACTGAAGTATTTTATATGTGTTCTAGGGAAAGAGGGGGTGATTAGAATTTTTTATATTTTTTTTTCTTACATTTATTAGACCCTCTAAGGTCTAATGCTTTGCAAAATATTGGCACTTCCAATGCCAGACAAGGCTGGGAATCTTTAATAAGCTCCCAACTGACATGCCAATGGGATGCCAACCCCGGATTTTGCTCCAGGTGCCAGTAATCCCCAGCAAAATGGCACCATGGTCAGCTTTATCGAGGCGCGGGGTTTAATGCCCACCACAAGACCTCCATCTTCTGCATTATTAGCTAACTAGATGGTGGGAGATGTGGTTTGCAGGTATTTGAAAAAGCAAAGCCTAGTTTCATTATAAGAGTCCATTTTCTTTTCAGCTAATATGTATCTTTCAGGACCATTTCTCTAGCATCAAAACATTCCAAGATGTGTGGCATAAGATAACCAGCTTTATAAAGAAAACATGATTTTTCAATACTCTTTAGCAGGGTGTCTATATTATATGTCTGTATGTGTGGCCACCCAGTGGTTGTGTTGTGACCTATCAAAGGTTTTGCAAGTCACAAGTGTATTAAGGCCCAGTTCACATCTGAGCATGAGTTTTTGTTCAGGGGGTCTCTCCGAATGGAAACCTAATCCACATAAAAATGCAGATACCTTAGGACCCCATAGACTATAATGGGGTCTGTGTGGTTTCCGCTCAGTTTCCGCATGAAAAATGTGGAGAGAAAAGTACTGTTTGCAGCGCTTTTCTCTCTGCATTTTTCATGCGAAGAAGGAAACAAAATCACCAAATTCAGATGTGAAGAAATTGTGAGAAATTGGAGTCCTTAAACAAATTCAAGGAAATATAATGAGGGGCAGCATGGTGGCTCAGTGGTTAGTACTGCAGCCCTGGATTCAAATCCTGCCAGAGACAACATCTGTAAGGAGTCTGTATGTTCTCCCCGTGTTTGCGTGGATTTCCTCCCATTCTACAAAGACATACTGATAGGAAAAAATGTACATTGTGAGCAATATACAGTATGTGGCTAACAATCTACATTAAAAAAAGCAAACACAATGAGAGACAGTGTTTATCTAAGCATGCCATTACAGCTATTTATTTTTCTACTGTATCTATCATTAATATACAAGTTTTACATGACTTGTATAGCATTTTAAGTAAACAGCTGTCAATCACTCTAAGGCCAGGGCCCCAGAGAGCGCTAACCTGCGATTTTGCCAGTCCCTGCAAAGCAGATGGGATTCTGGTTAATCATATCCACACATTGCAGTAAAATATCTGCCGCGGACATGCTGCAACTTCAAAACCATCAGGCAGGATGTCATTTATACCAATGTAAACCCTGGCATTTTTGCATAGGTATAATTGAAGCACAAAGTCCATAGAGGAGAACTCTGCAGACTTTCTGGGAAAAGTGATGTGGGAAAAACCACAATGCATTTCCCGCTGGAGTTTTTCCCGCAGCCTTAGGGAGCCTTCACACGGAGTAAACGCTCCACTCATTCTGAACGTAAACTCATTCAGAGTGAGCGGCGTTAAAACAGATCCCATTGATTTCTATGGGTGCCGGCATACGCACGTATCACATTGAAAGCAATAGGTAATTGATTTCAATGGGGAGCGCGCGTATGCCGGTGTAAGTCCAGGCCAGCAGGTAACGAGGATCCGCGACTAGGAGACAGACGCACACTGGCAGGTATATAACACAATTTACTTATGGAAAATGGGAAGGAATCAACAAAAGAAACTAAGTTACATATAACAATATGAGGATAACGCCCTCTATAAACTGGCCCTAGCTGTCCCTGAGATACTTGTACGGTACCGGGTTTATACAGTCTCTCTCAGCTCTCTGTGGTGCTCCCTCGATGCAGGCCTGTCCAGGAACTCAGCAGACTCTGTCTTGCTTCTGTCTTGGGTGAAGGTCTGAACAAAGTCCAAGGCACAGTCCGGCTTTAGTCTCCAGAACAATCGCCGCAACACTGCCGCTTTCTCCAGTCAGTCTCTGCAGTGTTTCAGGCCTTCTACTATGGCCTACAGCAGCAATGGCCTCTCACAGGTCCTCACAGCACACACTCTGCACCCACACCACGCTGCTCTGTGCTTCCTGCTCACGTCACTTCCTCCGGACTGCACCATTTAGCAGGCAAAACAGGGTGCTTATTGTCTCTCACATTGGTGCAGCCCCAGGCTATATTTCTTTACACCAGTAGATGGCAGCAAAACAACACTATTAAGACAATAGGGGCTATTACTGACTGCTACACCGGCACCTATAGAAATCAATGGGATCTGTTTTAACGCCGCTCACTCTGAACGAGTTTACGTTCAGAATGAGTGGAGCATTTACTCCATGTGAAGGCTCCCTTAGCCTAACTCCATTTTTTTCCATGTTTTTAATGGCTTCTGTTGTGAGTAATCAGAGTCAAGTTGATGAATGATGGCATCTGTATATAGCATTAGACATTAATTAATCCATATACTATATAGTCGATGCTTTTTACCATTGGCATCAAAGAAACTCAGATATTCAGTCTTTGAACCAGCAATATAAGGCGTCTACGAGCTCATTAACTTGTTTTAGTCTCACACAGTGTTGCGAAGGATTTCTGCATTCTCACTGGTGTTCAAGGTCAAGGTTTTAACATTTGTTTGTCATTGTCATACAAAACTAGGAAATGAAATTAATCATTTAATGAATCTCCAAATCTCATATTGTTCAGACGAGCTTCTTTACAGAGAAATCTGAGCCTCACGAAGCCGACTATGAGTTAAAGAGATGAACTTCAAACACAAAGCTACACAGGTGCAGTATTGTGAGATTCCGCATGGCAAGGACATCCCTATAAAGTAACAACATGGAACTGTGTAGTGCGCTGGAAATGTATTATTAGATTCCTCAAATGCCATACTTGCCTTTATAATCCAATAAGTTTGTCTTTCCTTTGACTGTGGTTTAAATACAATTTTATCATTTTTTACCTAGTATATAAAATACTATGTCTGTGTTGTAAGTATTCACGTGCTTTCATCTTCTAGATTTCTGAATAGCATTTTTATGTTTTAAACATTGTTCAATAGTCAAAGGCAGTCTTTCAAGGGCAGAGTCGCCGTCAATTTAAGATATTTCTATTGCAGAGTATAATAAGAATCTGTGTTTTGCCACACTTTAAGATTTTCCATATAGCTCCCTTCAGAAATCAAACAATCTATATTTCAACTGATTTGTTTTATTTTTATCGCGTTTGCATATGCAGCACTTTGTTCCCCTTCGAGGTTCTTTCTGCTTTAATGAGCCATTATCACACTAGCTGAAACATGTCTGAAAAATCTCAATGTTTCTCTATTAAAATTGGTTTATAGAAGAAAACCTAAGGGGAACAGCAAACTGCAAAGATAAAAAAGGAAAAGAAAATCTCTTCTAATAAAAGAAAGATTGGTTCTCAGCATCTTCAATATTTTGTCTGTTATGCACACAGTCTAGGCAGGACGGAGAGAAGGCAAAAAAAAAAAAACCTTCAGCGTAATGCCAGGAAATGAGTGTTACATTGAGTTTCTTTTTAATTTGAAAGTAGAGTCTTTTTGGCATCACACGTATTATTCAACAAAGCAAAGAACAACTGGGAATGGGAAGGGGATAAATAGTACGACAGATGAGTGAAATATACATGAGGTTCTTTGCATAAAACAAATTGAGGTTTAGAGCTGTGACCTAATTTCATCGAACAAAAATTTGCGAAGCAGAGAGCATGTCATGATGTACTGCTAAGCGGGAGTTATGGGGATGATCAGCAGAAAATACGAGGGTGGGCAACGCCGTAAAAGAGAGGCCTAACTAGCATGCATTAGAAGAACAAATGTAATTATTATAATGGAAATAAGACATCTAAGAGAGATAGGCTGGAGGCATTCCAGAATTGGCAGTAAACTGAATATTAAAGGGAGTCTGTCAAATCTATGACAGTACATTGGAGGGTGGCTTCTCCTCTTTCCAAAGATGTCTGTCTTATTCTGCATTACAGCTCCATTTTCATGAAAAGCAATGTTTATTCTTATGCAAACTAACTAAGGGTCCATTCACACGGAGTAGCAAAATCACGGCCGCAAAATAACGCGGCATATACGATCCAGGCTCCCATTGAAATCAATGGGAGCTTTTACAGCGCTCAAAATCTCACACGCCGTATACGTGCCAGGTCACGCGGCACGTTACTCCGTGTGAATGGACCCTAAAGAGGGTTTCTTCTCCTGCTAGGGAATCATTCCCTGCTCCAGATAACCAACTCTAACTACAGTCAAAGTGTGACCAACTATTTTTATACCTCTGTGTTGCTCCTCTATAAATCCTCCTAGAAATGTATGAGCTGAGTATTAACAGTTGGGCATGTGCCCCTGCATAACCTGATACTGCCCAATTATGTCAGGCAGTGACAAACGAAATAGCAATTTGCTATGGGATGACCATTCTAACTAGAAAACATTTTAATTTGAAACCATAATTCATAAAAAAAAAATGAATTGGCTCCAAAATCCAAAATAAGAAAACGAGAATTGCAGTAAAATAAGCAGGTGACTAATGCAAATAGAGCAAATCCTTACATATAAAAAGCCAAAAGAGCTCCTAGAAGATATGACTGATGATTCTTCTATGCTGAAGAGAGGCACCTGTTGAGGGTAGAATACAGGACACAGAGCATATGAGAAAAACTGGAAGCACTCTGACCTGGAATCATCTCATACGGTATTTTTCTGTATTGTAGCACTTAGCCAATCAATACCAAATACCATGAAATATGTAATATATATTCTATGTGTAGAGGAACCGAATATATTAGAGCAAGTAGACAACATTTACTGCTTTCATCACATGACCAGACAATAAATTGTATCCATTAGAAATTAACAATAAAGGTTCTCATGCAATGCAAGCAAGTCTTTTTTTCCTCTATATTTTTCTCCATTGTTTTTTTTTAACCCCTTAAGGATGCTGGGTAGTTGGTATGTTAATGTTCGGTGACTTTTTTCATATTTTTCTTCCCTGCCTTCCAAAATTCATAACTTTTTTATTTTTCTGTCGACATAGCTATATGAAGGCTTATTCTTCATATAATGTTTTGATTAGCTTTTAGTAACCCACAATTCTATAATAATTTTTTCCATTTTTGGTCATTAAAAATGACATGGTATCTTTGTTTGATGGACCCTTCCCAAAATACTGCAGACTTTCTTTGAAAAGTGATGCATTTCTGCCGTGGTTTTTCCCACAGCGCTTTGTGACTGCAGCTCGCAACACGGGGCCTTAGCCTTATAGCTCTTGTTATGCACTTTGCATCCTCAAAGGCTACAGCTAACCCCTAGAATATTTTTTAAATGCCTTTTTTTTTTATCGTCCCTTAATCCATAAGGGGTTACTTTAAGACATGTATACTAGAGATTAGAGATGAGCGAACACTAAAATGTTCGAGGTTCGAAATTCGATTCGAACAGCCGCTCAATGTTCGTGTGTTTGAACGGGTTTCGAACCCCATTATAGTCTATGGGGAACAGATACTCGTTAAGGGGGAAACCCAAATCCGTGTCTGGAGGGTCACCAAGTCCACTATGACACCCCAGGAAATGATGCCAACACCTCTGGAATGACACTGGGACAGCAGGGGAAGCATGTCTGGGGGCATCTAACACACCAAAGACCCTCTATTACCCCAACATCACTGCCTAACAACTACACACTTTCCACATTCAAAAAAACCTCTATCAAAGTGGGAAAATACCTGGAAACCTTCTTTACTCCCCAAATGGATGGACACAAACCCCAATTTAAGCTCAACAAACAGTAACAACCACCCCTTTAAATCACGTTCCCCATGACAACCACAAATGGAATAGGCAATGGGAATTCCAAAAGCCCTCACCCTTAACTGTCATTTTGAGTGTGTGTGTGTGTGTGTGTGTGTGTGTGTGATGTGGTAAGACCTTCCAAAATTCACTTTTCTAGCCCTTAACATGAGCCCTTCCAAACAAAGTTACATGACCTTAAGCTGAGCTACCAGCAGAGATTGAGGCCCTTGGCATGAGTAGAGCCTTGCACCAGCAGTGTTTTTGGCACTTAGGGTGAGTTGAGCCTTGTACCAGCGTGTGTCCCTTAACATCAGGCGGGCCCTAAGTTCTGCGCTTTGCACAAAAGTTCCACATTAACTAGGCTGAATGGTACAAAGATTAGTAGGCCCGAGAACCAGGAACAGGTCTTGCAATGGCTGTCGGATAACGCTTAAAGCACATTGTCCACCAGCCAGGCAGCCTCTACCTCCTCTTACCCAACAGTCTTGTCCTCCTTCCACCCAAAATTCCCAATCTTCCCAGAACAATAACCCCAACTGTCCCTGCTCCCCAGAGCTGTTCTCCCTTCCTTTGACTGTACCGCAACCTGCCCCTCCATTTCGCGATTCCACGGACCTAACAGACGAGTATCTGTGTCCAGATGCTCAAACACTAGAGTCTCCTCCATTCCATCTCCGGTCGATTTGGTGGCGGATGACCAGCAACCCACCCTCATCGACGACGATGAGACGCAGTTGCTGTCAGGGCAGCCAGTTGACATGCGCATTGTGCAGGAGGAGGAGGCGAGACAGGAGTTGGAAGAGGAGGTGGTGGACGACGAGGACACCGACCCCACCTGGACAAGGCAGATGTCAAGCTGGGAAAGTAGTGTGGATGTTGAGGCAGGTGCAGCACCAAAAAGGGTAGCTAGAGGCAGAGACATGTCCAGAGGCAGAGGTCAGCTGCATTGCCGAAGCCAGGCCAGACCCGGAATGTCCGAAGATGTTCCCTTTTGTACCCAGCCCAGAAAAACTCCCCCATCGAGGGCACGTTTCTTGAAGGTGTAGAGTTTTTTCAAGGAATGTGCCGAGGACAGATATAGTGTCGTCTACACAATTTGCCTCTCGAAATCGAGTAGGGGCCCTGAGAAGAGCAACCTGTCCACCACTTCAATGCACCGTCATTTGGAATCCAAGCAATGGAATCAGTGGCAGGCAGCCACGGCAGGACAAACGTCGCCCGCCGTTCATGCCACTGCCTCTGCTCACAGTGCTGGCGATGCACTCCAGAGGACGAGCCAGGACATCACTTCATCTGCCTCCGCCACTTTGTTGACTTCTCCCTCATCCTCCCCTGTTTCTGTCTTATCTCCTTCTCCTGCACCATCAAAGGCACCATCAGGCGCTTCTTTACAACAACCCACCATCTCTCAGACATTGGAGCGCCGGCAGAAATACACCGCTAACCACCCACCCACGCAAGCCTAGAACGCCAACATCGCTAAACTGCTGGCCCAGGAGAGGTTGGCGTTCCGGCTTGTTGAAACTCCCGCCTTCCCGGACCTGATGGCAACTGTGGCACCTCACTATGCCGTCCCTAGCCGTCTCAACTTCTCCCGGTGTGGCGTCCCCGCCTTGCACCAGCACGTGTCACTCAACATCAGGTGGGCCCTTAGTTCCGCGCTTTGCTGCAAGGTCCACTTGACCACCGACACTTGGACAAGCGCCTGTGGTCAGGGATGCTGCAGTGCTTATCTTTAATGACAGGCAGGGTGAATGTGGTGGCGTCTGTTCCCCGGGTGCAAACTGGGGTGGCCTATCTCCTCTCCCAGGCCAAAATTCATGGCAGGAGTAGACTGAAACCCTACGACGCTGCAACCTCCACCACAGCTACTAGCGGCAAACGCTAAAACACTGGTGTGGGGAGACGTCAGCAGGCGGTGCTGAAGCTCATCAGCTTGGGGGACAGACAGCACAGTGCCTCCGAGGTCAGGGATGCCATCCTGGCTGAGATGGCATTTTTTTTTCCCTGCTACACCTGGGGCCTGGCATTTTTACGCCTGTGATAATGGCTGGAACCTGGTAGCGGCTCTGGAGCTTGCCAGCCTCCAACACGTTCCATGTTTGGCCCACGTCTAACCTAGTGGTGCAAAGTTTTTTAAAAACATACCCAAATGTACCGAAGCTACTGTTGAAAATGCGGCGCTTGTGCGCCCACTTTTGCAAGTGCACAGGAGTCGCTGCTAGCCTAAAAACACTCTAGCAAGGCCTACATCTGTCCAAACACAGGCTGTTGTCCGTCATTCACACACGCTGAAACCCTACAATACCATATCTTGAGCAGGGTGTGTGAGCTGCACAGACCTTTGATGGAGTTCCATCTACAAAACCCAAGGGTTCCTCAAAGTCAGCAACCAAAGTTTCTGCACCATGAGTTTCCAGGGGTGGCAGAGTTATGGCTAGGGGAAGAGGCATGGATAGGGATGATGTCTAGGGGCAAAAGCAGTGTGGATGTGGAGGCAAGCTAAGCAGGAAAAACTGGGGGTACAAGCTAAGGCATGGACTGGGGTGATGTCTAGGGGCAAAAGCAGTGTGGATGTGGAGGCAAGCTAAGCAGGAAAAACTGGGGGTACAAGCTAAGGCATGGACTGGGGTGATGTCTAGGGGCAAAAGCAGTGTGGATGTGGAGGCAAGCTAAGCAGGAAAAACTGGGGGTACAAGCTAAGGCATGGACTGGGGTGATGTCTAGGGGCAAAAGCAGTGTGGATGTGGAGGCAAGCAAAGCAGGGAAAATGGTGGCTAGAGGCAAAGGGATGTCCATAGGCAGCAAGGGCAAAGATGCAAAACTCTCCCGTTTCAAGAATTTTCCTGACTTGTTTCCCCACAAAACATTCCTGGGAGGAGGGCTGAAACACCACCCTCCTCCTCCTCCGCTGTTAGATTGACCCCAGCTACGAGCTGAAAACGCTGCAACACTGGTGTGGGGAGACGTCAGCAGGCTGGGCTGAAGCTCATCAGCTTGGGAGACGGACAGCACACTGCCTCTGAGGTCAGGGATGCCATCCTGGATGAGATGGCAATTTGTTTATCCCCGCTGCCCCTGGGGCCAGGTTTTTTAGCTTGTTGGAGGGCTCTGGAGCTTGCCAGCCTCCAACACGTTCCATGCCTGGCCCACATGTTCAATGTAGTGGTGCAATGATTTTTAAAAACATACCCCAAATTAGCTGAGCTAAGGGTGAAAGTGCGGCACTTGGACACCCACTTTCCCAAGTCTACAGTACCTGGAGCTAGCCGCAATACACTCCAGCAAGGCCTACATCTGCCTGAAGCACCTACTGTTGTGCGAGGTCACCACACGCTCTAACCCTAGATACCGTATGTTCAGCAGGGTGTGTGAGCAGCAGAGACCTTTGATGGAGTACCAGCTACAAAACCCAAGGGTTCCTCAGAGTCAGCTCCCTCACTTTCTGCACCATGAGTTTCCATGGGTGGCAGACTTATGGCTAGAGGCACAGGCATGGATAGGGGTGATGTGTAGGGGCAAAAGCAGTGTGGATGTGGAGGCAAGCTAAGCAGCAAAAACTGGGGGTACAAGCAGCCGGTGACATCATCACTGACAAGCACAGCTGTCTGTCAGCTGACAGGCTGACTTTCACCAAAATGAACAGACAATGGATAGACTCATCATATACATGTCAGTTACATGACAAATTTAGTGCAATTTGCAAGTCCAAGATGGTTTGGAGATCTGTGGAGAGGAATCTCACCACCTCTTGCGGGTGCCATCATTTGGAAGGCAAGCCCTGGGCTCAGTGGGTGAGAGCAAGCGCAGGATAATCGTCGTTTGGCCTGGCGGCCACTGCCTCTTCCACTGTTGACAGGGCTGGCGCTGCAGTCCAGACCAGGAGCCAGGACACCTCCACATCTGCCTCTGACACTTTGGGGAGTTCACCCTTATCCTCACCTTTTCCTGCCATTTCTCCTTTTGCCCGCGCCATCATGCGCCTCTTCCCAGCAACTCCCCATCTCCCAAGCCTTTCATTTCATGCTAAAGTACAGCGCAACCCACCCACATGCCCAAGGCTTCAACGGCCTCATCTCAAGAAATCTGGCCCAGGAGATGTTGGAATCCCGGCTGGGGGACACTCTGCCCTTTTTGGGCAGAGTGTCTACTGCGCCACCGCACTGTGCCGTCCACACCAGCACTTTCCCCCAAACATGAGGCGGTCCCTAAATTCAGCGCTTAGCCCTAAAGTTCCATGTGACCAGTTACGAATGGACAAGTGCATGCGGACAGGGACGCTACCTTTCAATTTGGGCACAGTGGTTGAATGTAGTTGAGGCGTGGACCGGGTCGCAAAATGTGGTGGCCTGACTTGTCTCCCCACACAACATTCCTGGGAGGAGGGCTGAAACACCACCCTCCTCCGCTGTTAAATTGACCCCAGCTACGAGCTGGAAACGCTGCAACACTGGTGTGGGGAGACGTCAGCGGGCCGTGCTGAAGCTCATCAGCTTGGGGGCCAGACAGCACACTGCCTACAAAGTGAGTCATGCCATCCTCGATGAGACGGCAATGTGGTTTTTGCCACTGCACCTGGGCCCAGGCATGTTGTCATGTGTGATAATGGCCGTAACCTGGGATTGGCTCTGTAGCTTGGCAGCCTGCAACATATTCCATGCCTGGGCCACGTTTTTAACTCATTGCTGCTAATCTTTTGAAAAAGGTACCCCAATGTTCCTGAGCTACTGGTGAAAGTGTGGCGCTTGTGCGGATAGTTTTTAAAGTGTATAGTTGCCGCTGCTAGCCTCTATGCACTCCTACAACGCCTGTACCTGCTGGAACAACGGCTGTTGTGCGACGTCTCCACACTGCTGGCACTAAACATATCATGTGTTGAGCAGAGTGTGTGAGCAGCACAGACCTTTGATGTAGTTCCAACTCCAAAACCCTCGGGTTCGTCAAAGTCAACTCCCTCAGTTGCTCAACCATGAGTGGCCATGGGTGGCAGACTTATGTGAAATCCCATCCCATCCATTGCACTGGACACGAAACATTAGCATGCGCTCAGCACAACTTCGGATATGGCAGATGCGTTAAGCAGGGTGCAGGGTACAACACAGACCAGGCCCGAGCACCAGGAACAGGTGTTAGAAATACTGCAGCATCTGCCATTTCCTTCCAATTTTGGGGTTTTGGACCCGCCACCGACTTGTCTGGACCTAAGTGGGGATCATGAGACACAGTTGCCATCAAGGCAAGCTGTGGTCATGTGCGGTTTGCAGTAAGGGGGCAGTGCGCAATTGGAAGAGGAGTTGGTGGATGACGAGGCCACCGACCCCACATGGACAGGGGTGATGTCTAGGGGCTAAAGCAGTGTAGATGTAGAGGGAAGCTAAATCAACAAAAAACCTGGGTAGAAGCAAAGGCATAAACTGGGGTGATGTTTAGGGGTGAAAGCAGAGTAGATGTGGAGGGAAGCTAAGCAGCAAAAACAGTGGGTAGAAGCAAAGGCATGCAAAACTCTACCCTGTTGGAAGACTTATTCCTAGGTCTGGAACACGTTAATGGCCCCCCTGGACAAATTACTGCCACTCAGGGGCCTAGTGTCACCAGGAGGGACAAGTATAGGCGCATGTTGTGGGAATACCTGGCCGACACCAGCTCTGTCCTCTCCGATCCCTCTGTGCTCTACAGCCTAAACTTATTTTCTCATCTTTTTTTCTGAACTGCACATCTCTTGCCTGCTTCCTTTGGGATCTTAGAAATGGTGGTCCACTTCCACAGATGGTAACTTCAATAGACAGTGTAACGGGAGTAGCTGAGGGATCGCTGTCTTAACCACTTTTTGGCACAAAATTAACTTCCAAAGCCAAATATGGTGCAAGTATATGATGCAAGGACACCTACACACCTATCTCTGACACATTGGGGAGTTCACCCTCATGCGCCCTTTTGGCCTGCACCATCATGCGCCTCTTCCCAGCCACTCCACATTTCCCAAGCTTTTCATTGCAGGCAGAAGTACAATACAACCCACCCCCATGCCCAAGCCTGTAACAGCCTCATCGATAAACTGCTGGCCCTGGAGATGTTGGTGTTTGTTTATGCTTCTGGAGACCCAGGCCTTCCGTCAGCAGATGGCAGCTGGGGCACCTCCCTATGCTGGGCCTAGCCGTTACTACTTCTCTTGGTGTGCTGTCTCTGTCTTGCGCCTGCATGTGTCCCATAACATCAGTCGGGCCCAGAGCTCTGCGCTTTGCTGCAAGGTCCACTTGACCACCGACACATGGACAAGCACCTGTGGTCAGGGATGCTGCAGTGCTTATCTTTAATGACAGGCAGGGTGAATGTGGTGGAGTCTGTTCCCCGGGTGCAAACTGGGGTGGCCTATCTCCTCTCCCAGGCCAAAATTCATGGCAGGAGTAGACTGAAACCCTACGAAGCTGCAACCTCCACCCCAGCTACTAGCGGAAAACACTGTAACACTGGCATGGGGAGATGTCAGCAGGCCGTGCTGAAACTGATCAGCTTGGGGGACAGACAGCACAGTGCCTCCGAGGTCAGGGATGCCATCCTGGCTGAGATGGCATTTTTTTTTCCCTGCTACACCTGGGGCCTGGCATTTTTGCGCCTGTGATAATGGCTGGAACCTGGTAGCAGATCTGGAGCTTGCCAGACTCAAACACGGTCCACGCATGGCCCACGTTTTCCAGCTTGTTGGTGCCATGTTTCTTTGAAACCTACACCATTGTGCCTGATATACAGGTCAAAGTGGGGCCATTTTCGTAAGTGAGAACTAGCCTCTGCTAGGCAGAAAACATTCAGAGCACACTCCTCTCATCTTCGCACCGTTGGCTGGCGGAGGAAGACGAGGGGGTTGGAGTGGCATCTGATGTCCCTATCCCACACGAGGCTAGAGGGTGCACTTCAGTGCATCCCATTGCTTCACCACAAATGGTGTGAAGGGGAGTGGAAAATGGAGGAAATGGAGAGTGACCCTTACAGTTGGGGCCAGCAAAGGCATGCCAAGTAACACACTGGCACACATGGCTGACTTCATCTTGGGTTGCTTTTCAACACATATTTCACATCATGAAGAACAAATAATACTGGATTTTTTCAAGCCTCGAACCTCGGTCTAGGTCTAATGTCTGTTCCTTTCTTATATTAGGGGAGAGGGAAAAAAAATTACTTCAGTGATACGTTTAGCGTACATAGACTGACTATTAATGTGTATCCCACTTAGTGTTGTTAGGGTTACACACCGTCACAACCTGGCTAAAGCTTCTATAGCTGTTAATAAAGTCAACATAACTTTACGATATCCAAAAAGACAGCTGGTACCGACAGAGAGCAAGACAAATGTCACCCAAAGCTGTGAGCTCTGAACACCCACAGTGACTTTGGCGTCATCATTAGAGATGAGCGAACACTAAAATGTTCGAGGTTCGAAATTCGATTCGAACAGCCGCTCACTGTTCGAGTGTTCGAATGGGTTTCGAACCCCATTATAGTCTATGGGGAACATAAACTCGTTAAGGGGGAAACCCAAATTCGTGTCTGGAGGGTCACCAAGTCCACTATGACACCCCAGGAAATGATACCAACACCCTGGAATGACACTGGGACAGCAGGGGAAGCATGTCTGGGGGCATAAAAGTCACTTTATTTCATGGAAATCCCTGTCAGTTTGCGATTTTCGCAAGCTAACTTTTCCCCATAGAAATGCATTGGCCAGTGCTGATTGGCCAGAGTAGGGAACTCGACCAATCAGCGCTGGCTCTGCTGGAGGAGGCGGAGTCTAAGATAGCTCCACACCAGTCTCCATTCAGGTCCGACCTTAGACTCTGCCTCCTCCGGCAGAGCCAGCGCTGATTGGCCGAAGGCTGGCCAATGCATTCCTATGCGAATGCAGACTTAGCAGTGCTGAGTCAGTTTTGCTCAACTACACATCTGATGCACACTCGGCACTGCTACATCAGATGTAGCAATCTGATGTAGCAGAGCCGAGGGTGCACTAGAACCCCTGTGCAAACTCAGTTCACGCTAATAGAATGCATTGGCCAGCGCTGATTGGCCAATGCATTCTATTAGCCCGATGAAGTAGAGCTGAATGTGTGTGCTAAGCACACACATTCAGCACTGCTTCATCAAGCCAATACAATGCATTAGCCAGTGCTGATTGGCCAGAGTACGGAATTCGGCCAATCAGCGCTGGCCAATGCATTCTATTAGCCCGATGAAGTAGAGCTGAATGTGTGTGCTAAGCACACACATTCAGCACTGCTTCATCAAGCCAATACAATGCATTGGCCAGTGCTGATTGGCCAGAGTACGGAATTCGGCCAATCAGCGCTGGCTCTGCTGGAGGAGGCGGAGTCTAAGATCGCTCCACACCAGTCTCCATTCAGGTCCGACCTTAGACTCCGCCTCCTCCGGCAGAGCCAGCGCTGATTGGCCGAAGGCTGGCCAATGCATTCCTATGCGAATGCAGACTTAGCAGTGCTGAGTCAGTTTTGCTCAACTACACATCTGATGCACACTCGGCACTGCTACATCAGATGTAGCAATCTGATGTAGCAGAGCCGAGGGTGCACTAGAACCCCTGTGCAAACTCAGTTCACGCTAATAGAATGCATTGGCCAGCGCTGATTGGCCAATGCATTCTATTAGCCCGATGAAGTAGAGCTGAATGTGTGTGCTAAGCACACACATTCAGCACTGCTTCATCAAGCCAATACAATGCATTAGCCAGTGCTGATTGGCCAGAGTACGGAATTCGGCCAATCAGCGCTGGCCAATGCATTCTATTAGCCCGATGAAGTAGAGCTGAATGTGTGTGCTAAGCACACACATTCAGCACTGCTTCATCAAGCCAATACAATGCATTAGCCAGTGCTGATTGGCCAGAGTACGGAATTCGGCCAATCAGCGCTGGCTCTGCTGGAGGAGGCGGAGTCTAAGGTCGGACCTGAATGGAGACTGGTGTGGAGCGATCTTAGACTCCGCCTCCTCCAGCAGAGCCAGCGCTGATTGGCCGAATTCCGTACTCTGGCCAATCAGCACTGGCTAATGCATTGTATTGGCGTGATGAAGCAGTGCTGAATGTGTGTGCTTAGCACACACATTCAGCTCTACTTCATCGGGCTAATAGAATGCATTGGCCAGCGCTGATTGGCCGAATTCCGTACTCTGGCCAATCAGTGCTGGCCAATGCATTCTATTAGCTTGATGAAGCAGAGTGTGCACAAGGGTTCAAGCGCACCCTCGGCTCTGATGTAGCAGAGCCGAAGCTGCACAAGGGTTCAAGCGCACCCTCGGCTCTGATGTAGGAGAGCCGAGGGTGCACTTGAACCCTTGTGCAGCCTCGGCTCTGCTACATCAGAGCCGAGGGTGCGCTTGAACCCTTGTGCACACTCTGCTTCATCAAGCTAATAGAATGCATTGGCCAGCGCTGATTGGCCAATGTATTCTATTAGCCTGATGAAGTAGAGCTGAATGTGTGTGCTAAGCACACACATTCAGCTCTACTTCATCGGGCTAATAGAATGCATTGGCCAGCGCTGATTGGCCAGAGTACGGAACTCGACCAATCAGCGCTGGCTCTGCTGGAGGAGGCGGAGTCTAAGATCGCTCCACACCAGTCTCCATTCAGGTCCGACCTTAGACTCCGCCTCCTCCAGCAGAGCCAGCGCTGATTGGCCGAATTCCGTACTCTGGCCAATCAGCACTGGCTAATGCATTGTATTGGCGTGATGAAGCAGTGCTGAATGTGTGTGCTTAGCACACACATTCAGCTCTACTTCATCGGGCTAATAGAATGCATTGGCCAATCAGCGCTGGCCAATGCATTCTATTAGCGTGAACTGAGTTTGCACAGGGGTTCTAGTGCACCCTCGGCTCTGCTACATCAGATTGCTACATCTGATGTAGCAGTGCCGAGTGTGCATCAGATGTGTAGTTGAGCAAAACTGACTCAGCACTGCTAAGTCTCTGCATTCGCATAGGAATGCATTGGCCAGCCTTCGGCCAATCAGCGCTGGCTCTGCCGGAGGAGGCGGAGTCTAAGGTCGGACCTGAATGGAGACTGGTGTGGAGCGATCTTAGACTCCGCCTCCTCCAGCAGAGCCAGCGCTGATTGGTCGAGTTCCGTACTCTGGCCAATCAGCGCTGGCCAATGCATTCTATTAGCCCGATGAAGTAGAGCTGAATGTGTGTGCTTAGCACACACATTCAGCTCTACTTCATCAGGCTAATAGAATACATTGGCCAATCAGCGCTGGCCAATGCATTCTATTAGCTTGATGAAGCAGAGTGTGCACAAGGGTTCAAGCGCACCCTCGGCTCTGATGTAGCAGAGCTGAGGGTGCACAAGGGTTCAAGTGCACCCTCGGCTCTCCTACATCAGAGCCGAGGGTGCGCTTGAACCCTTGTGCAGCCTCGGCTCTGCTACATCAGAGCCGAGGGTGCGCTTGAACCCTTGTGCACACTCTGCTTCATCAAGCTAATAGAATGCATTGGCCAGCACTGATTGGCCAGAGTACGGAATTCGGCCAATCAGCGCTGGCCAATGCATCCCTATGGGAAAAAGTTTATCTCACAAAAATCACAATTACACACCCGATAGAGCCCCAAAAAGTTATTTTTAATAACATTCCCCCCTAAATAAAGGTTATCCCTAGCTATCCCTGCCTGTACAGCTATCCCTGTCTCATAGTCACAAAGTTCACATTCTCATATGACCCGGATTTGAAATCCACTATTCGTCTAAAATGGAGGTCACCTGATTTCGGCAGCCAATGACTTTTTCCAATTTTTTTCAATGCCCCCAGTGTCGTAGTTCCTGTCCCACCTCCCCTGCGCTGTTATTGGTGCAAAAAAGGCGCCAGGGAAGGTGGGAGGGGAATCGAATTTTGGCGCACTTTACCACGTGGTGTTCGATTCGATTCGAACATGGCGAACACCCTGATATCCGATCGAACATGTGTTCGATAGAACACTGTTCGCTCATCTCTAGTCATCATCATTATAAGGGAGCGGGTGGTAATAAATAACTTGGCAGTGCCTAAAACCCAAAAAGCTTATACAACTATATTTACATTAAGATACACAAATGACACTTTTCAGTAGCATGTCATGAGACAAGCTGATAAGCTCTTCCTTTGTGCAGTGCTATTTGAAAGTTAAACGCTGCCTTTATTTTAATTCTGGAGAAGGTGCAGACATTAGATTTAGAACATGTTGTCTTCATTGTCCAAATCCTCTATATAGGTAACGTGTTTTTCGGGCCGAGCTGTCTGGGAACGAGCTGGTGCAGCACTGACAACCTGGGTGAATATGGCAAGAGCCTGAGATGTAAGGTGAATGAATCCCCAAATTATTTGTGGAATTCCCAGTGAGACAATGGCACTGTATACCAGTAGCAAAAATTGTGGGTGCACGTAACCCCCATATATTCTTTGAATTCCCAGTCAGACAATGGCACTGTATACCAGTAGTAAAAATAGTGGGTGCACATAACCCCAATATATTCTTTGAATTCCAAGTCAGACAATGGCACTGTATAGCAGTAGCAAAAATTGTGGGTGCACATAACCCCCATATATTCTTTGAATTCCCAGTCAGACAATGGCACTGTATACCAGTAGTAAAAATTGTGGGTGCACGTAACCCCAATATATTCTTTGAATTCCCAGTCAGACAATGGCACTGTATACCAGTATTAAAAATTGTGGGTGCACATAACCCCCATATATTCTTTGAATTCCCAGTCAGACAATGGCACTATATACCAGTAGTAAAAATTGTGGGTGCACATAACCCCCATATATTCTTTGAATTCCCAGTCAGACAATGGCACTATATACCAGTAGTAAAAATTGTGGGTGCACATAACCCCCATATATTCTTTGAATTCCCAGTCAGACAATGGCACTATATACCAGTAGTAAAAATTGTGGGTGCACATAACCCCCATATATTCTTTGAATTCCCAGTCAGATAATGGCACTGTATACCAGTAGTAAAAATTGTGGGTGCACATAACCCCCATATATTCTTTGAATTCCCAGTCAGACAATGGCACTATATACCAGTAGTAAAAATTGTGGGTGCACATAACCCCAATATATTCTTTGAATTCCCAGTGAGACAATGGCACTGTATAGCAGTAGCAAAAATTGTGGGTGCACGTAACCCCCATATATTCTTTGAATTCCCAGTAAGACAATGGCACTGTATACCAGTAGTAAAAATTGTGGGTGCACATAACCCCCATATATTCTTTGAATTCCCAGTCAGACAATGGCACTGTATACCAGTAGTAAAAATTGTGGGTGCACGTAACCCCCATATATTCTTTGAATTCCCAGTCAGACAATGGCACTGTATACCAGTAGTAAAAATTGTGGGTGCACATAACCCCAATATATTCTTTGAATTCCCAGTGAGACAATGGCACTGTATAGCAGTAGCAAAAATTGTGGGTGCACATAACCCCCATATATTCTTTGAATTCCCAGTCAGACAATGGCACTGTATACCAGTATTAAAAATAGTGGGTGCACATAACCCCAATATATTCTTTGAATTCCCAGTCAGACAATGGCACTGTATATTAGTATTAAAAATTGTGGGTGCACATAACCCCCATATATTCTTTGAATTCCCAGTCAGACAATGGCACTATATACCAGTAGTAAAAATTGTGGGTGCACATAACCCCCATATATTCTTTGAATTCCCAGTCAGACAATGGCACTGTATACCAGTAGTAAAAATTGTGGGTGCACGTAACCCCCATATATTCTTTGAATTCCCAGTCAGACAATGGCACTATATACCAGTAGTAAAAATTGTGGGTGCACATAACCCCCATATATTCTTTGAATTCCCAGTCAGACAATGGCACTGTATACCAGTAGTAAAAATTGTGGGTGCACATAACCCCAATATATTCTTTGAATTCCCAGTGAGACAATGGCACTGTATAGCAGTAGCAAAAATTGTGGGTGCACGTAACCCCCATATATTCTTTGAATTCCCAGTCAGACAATGGCACTGTATACCAGTAGTAAAAATTGTGCGTGCACATAACCCCCATATATTCTTTGAATTCCCAGTCAGACAATGGCACTGTATACCAGTATTAAAAATAGTGGGTGCACATAACCCCAATATATTCTTTGAATTCCCAGTCAGACAATGGCACTGTATAGCAGTAGCAAAAATTGTGGGTGCACGTAACCCCCATATATTCTTTGAATTCCCAGTCAGACAATGGCACTATATACCAGTAGTAAAAATTGTGGGTGCACATAACCCCCATATATTCTTTGAATTCCCAGTGAGACAATGGAACTGTATAGCAGTAGCAAAAATTGTGGGTGCACGTAACCCCCATATATTCTTTGAATTCCCAGTCAGACAATGGCACTGTATACCAGTAGTAAAAATTGTGGGTGCACATAACCCCAATATATTCTTTGAATTCCCAGTGAGACAATGGCACTGTATAGCAGTAGCAAAAATTGTGGGTGCACATAACCCCCATATATTCTTTGAATTCCCAGTCAGACAATGGCACTGTATACCAGCAGTAAAAATTGTGGGTGCACATAACCCCAATATATTCTTTGAATTCCCAGTGAGACAATGGCACTGTATAGCAGTAGCAAAAATTGTGGGTGCACATAACCCCCATATATTCTTTGAATTCCCAGTCAGACAATGGCACTGTATACCAGTAGTAAAAATTGTGGGTGCACGTAACCCCAATATATTCTTTGAATTCCCAGTCAGACAATGGCACTGTATACCAGTATTAAAAATAGTGGGTGCACATAACCCCCATATATTCTTTGAATTCCCAGTCAGACAATGGCACTATATACCAGTAGTAAAAATTGTGGGTGCACATAACCCCCATATATTCTTTGAATTCCCAGTCAGACAATGGCACTATATACCAGTAGTAAAAATTGTGGGTGCACGTAACCCCCATATATTCTTTGAATTCCCAGTCAGACAATGGCACTGTATACCAGCAGTAAAAATTGTGGGTGCACATAACCCCCATATATTCTTTGAATTCCCAGTCAGACAATGGCACTGTATACCAGTATTAAAAATAGTGGGTGCACATAACCCCAATATATTCTTTGAATTCTCAGTCAGACAATGGCACTGTATAGCAGTAGCAAAAATTGTGGGTGCACGTAACCCCCATATATTCTTTGAATTCCCAGTCAGACAATGGCACTATATACCAGTAGTAAAAATTGTGGGTGCACATAACCCCAATATATTCTTTGAATTCCCAGTGAGACAATGGCACTGTATAGCAGTAGCAAAAATTGTGGGTGCACGTAACCCCCATATATTCTTTGAATTCCCAGTCAGACAATGGCACTGTATACCAGTAGTAAAAATTGTGGGTGCACATAACCCCAATATATTCTTTGAATTCCCAGTGAGACAATGGCACTGTATAGCAGTAGCAAAAATTGTGGGTGCACATAACCCCAATATATTCTTTGAATTCCCAGTGAGACAATGGCACTGTATAGCAGTAGCAAAAATTGTGGGTGCACATAACCCCCATATATTCTTTGAATTCCCAGTCAGACAATGGCACTGTATACCAGTATTAAAAATAGTGGGTGCACATAACCCCAATATATTCTTTGAATTCCCAGTCAGACAATGGCACTGTATAGCAGTAGCAAAAATTGTGGGTGCACGTAACCCCCATATATTCTTTGAATTCCCAGTCAGACAATGGCACTATATACCAGTAGTAAAAATTGTGGGTGCACATAACCCCCATATATTCTTTGAATTCCCAGTGAGACAATGGAACTGTATAGCAGTAGCAAAAATTGTGGGTGCACATAACCCCCATATATTCTTTGAATTCCCAGTCAGACAATGGCACTGTATACCAGTAGTAAAAATTGTGGGTGCACATAACCCCCATATATTCTTTGAATTCCCAGTCAGACAATGGCACTGTATACCAGTAGTAAAAATTGTGGGTGCACATAACCCCCATATATTCTTTGAATTCCCATTGAGACAATGGAACTGTATAGCAGTAGCAAAAATTGTGGGTGCACGTAACCCCCATATATTCTTTGAATTCCCAGTCAGACAATGGCACTGTATACCAGTAGTAAAAATTGTGGGTGCACATAACCCCCATATATTCTTTGAATTCCCAGTCAGACAATGGCACTGTATACCAGTAGTAAAAATTGTGGGTGCACATAACCCCAATATATTCTTTGAATTCCCAGTCAGACAATGGCACTGTATACCAGTATTAAAAATTGTGGGTGCACATAACCCCCATATATTCTTTGAATTCCCAGTGAGACAATGGAACTGTATAGCAGTAGCAAAAATTGTGGGTGCACGTAACCCCCATATATTCTTTGAATTCCCAGTCAGACAATGGCACTGTATACCAGTAGTAAAAATTGTGGGTGCACATAACCCCAATATATTCTTTGAATTCCCAGTGAGACAATGGCACTGTATAGCAGTAGCAAAAATTGTGGGTGCACGTAACCCCAATATATTCTTTGAATTCCCAGTCAGACAATGGCACTATATACCAGTAGCAAAAATTGTGGGTGTATATAGCCCCAATTCTATTGCTAGGGGACTTGCAGGGTATTTCTGAGGTGAAGGTGGGGGGGCACACCGTTGGAACGGGGATTTGGGGTGTATATATGGGGTATACGGGAATACACTGTCAGTGTGTTCCATTCAGGATCCTGGGAAAGCTGGGTTGCGGCGATTGAGCCCGTCAGTGCCACGTTACACTGACAAGCTTCTCCCTGGAATTGAAGTTATATGTAAGCCCAATATATTCTTTGAATTCCCAGTGAGACAATGGCACCATATGGCAGTAGCAAAAATAGTGGGTGTATATAGCCCCAATCCTATTGCTAGGGGACTTGCAGGGTATTTCTGGGGTGAAGGTGGGGGGGCACACCGTTGGAACGGGTATCGGGGGTATATATCGGGTATACGGGAATACACTGACAGTGTATTCCATTCAGGATCCTGGGAAAGCTGGGTTGCGGCGATTGAGCCCGTCAGTGCCACGTTACACTGACAAGCTTCTCCCTGGAATTTAGCTCTTATAAGAGCTGTTGGTTGTCTTCTCCTTCCTATCCTAGCCTGTCCCTGCCTACCCAGAATCTAAGCCCTAGCTAACTGGACGGAAACCTCCGTCCCCGGTGAATTGCAAGCTCAGAATGACGCGAACCTGGGCGTCGCTGTTCTTTTAAATTAGAGGTCACATGTTTTCGGCAGCCAATGGGTTTTGCCTACTTTTTTCAACGTCACCGGTGTCGTAGTTCCTGTCCCACCTACCCTGCGCTGTTATTGGAGCAAAAAAGGCGCCAGGGAAGGTGGGAGGGGAATCGAGTAATGGCGCACTTTACCACGCGGTGTTTGATTCGATTCGAACATGCCGAACAGCCTAATATCCGATCGAACATGAGTTCGATAGAACACTGTTCGCTCATCTCTACTAGAGATGAGCGAACACTAAAATGTTCGAGGTTCGAAATTCTATTCGAACAGCCGCTCACTGTTCGAGTGCTCGAACGGGTTTCGAACCCCATTATAGTCTATGGGGAACATATACTCGTTAAGGGGGAAACCCAAATCCGTGTCTGGAGGGTCACCAAGTCCACTATGACACCCCAGGAAATGATACCAACACCCTGGAATGACACTGGGACAGCAGGGGAAGCATGTCTGGGGGCATAAAAGTCACTTTATTTCATGGAAATCCCTGTCAGCTTGCGATTTTTGCAAGCTAACTTTTCCCCATAGAAATGCATTGGCCAGCGCTGATTAGCCAGAGTACGGAATTCGACCAATCAGCGCTGGCTCTGCTGGAGGAGGCGGAGTCTAAGATCGCTCCACACCAGTCTCCATTCAGGTCCGACCTTAGACTCCGCCTCCTCCGGCAGAGCCAGCGCTGATTGGCCGAAGGCTGGCCAATGCATTCCTATGCGAATGCAGAGACTTAGCAGTGCTGAGCCAGTTCTGCTCAACTACACATCTGATGCACACTCGGCTCTGCTACATCTGATGTCCCACCTCCCCTGCGCTGTTATTGGTGCAAAAAAAGCGCCAGGGAAGGTGGGAGGGGAATCAAATTTTTTTGGAGTTTGCCACGTGATGTTCGATTCGAATCGAACACATCGAACAGCCTGATATCCGATCGAACATGTGTTCGATAGAACACTGTTCGCTCATCTCTAATGTATACTTGTTGCCTATGTGTATATATTTTGCTATATACTTACTCATCATAGATTTAATAGTCTCCCACTTAACCTCTTTATTGCTATTTGACAATAGCTGCTTCTACTACCTGAGGTACAGCCCTTAAGGCCAGGGCCACATGTGACATAAAAAAATGCGGCACAAGAGTCACAAGAAAGTGAATGGGATTCTTTGCAGTAAAATATGCACTGCAGACTCACATAGATTTCCAAAACCGTTGTGGTTTTGGAAACCGCAGCATGTCAATTATCCCTACAGAAATCCCAGCGGTTTCCTTATAGGTATAATTGAAGACGAAACTTTGTATCAGAAGTGCTGCAGGAAGAATCTAGATGCATTACCGCCACAGTTTTTCCCGCAGCTCTTTTTTGCTGCGGGACACCATGTGGGGCTTTAGCTTAACCAAACTTTGAATCTGATCAGATTATTGTCTCTATTACCAAGGTTTTTGCCAAAAATGACATTTCCAACAAGTCCCACATTATTAGAAATGATCACATCCAGCAAAGTATTCTTTGTTTGACTGATGAAAATCTTCCTATGTATGCTGTTACTTGTAGTTCTACAAGCGGCCTGCACACCGTTACCAAATGTTGGACTGTCAACAACCTGGGGAATCCACAGTGTGTGATTTGTATATACAGTATTTACAAATCCTAAGGGTCTTTGTCCAAGAGTATCCTACTTGCAAACTAAGGAACCCCTGAATGACAATTTTCAACATTTTATTGTAAGGTGATACTAGTCGCCTTTTGAATTTTTATAAATATAGACTTTTGATATGATCAAGTGCAACTCGGAAGATTATCTTTCAATACCTAGATGAATCCAACCCCAGCACTCTAGCTTTGATTATTGCAAAAGTAGAACATCTATTTTGTATGGATTGATTAAACACAATATATAAATATATGCTTGCAAAATGATATTTTCAGTCCTGGGTTTCCTTTATTAGTAAAAGATCACTGAATGTTTAGAAAGCCTTACTGGAGATGAGCGAGTACTATTCAAAACGGCAGTTTCGAATAGCACCCTCCCATAGGAATGAATGGGAGTGGCTGGTGCGCAGGGGGTTAAACAGCAGGATGCCGGCCCTGGCTGTGTGATGTTGCGTCCATTCATTCCTATGGGAGCGTGCTATTCGAAACTGCCGTTTCGAATAGTACTCGCTCATCTCTAATCCTTACATAATTGTTCCCATTATACTGCCCGATATTCACTCTAGCTATTACATGGACAACTATTCCACTGTTGTACTTTATGATTTCATGTAGCGACATGGGAGGTAGAAGTGTGGGGGAGGGGTACATGTTTTTACTGCAATTTTGTCTTGGTTTTGTATTCTACTTGAATTATTTTTTTTCTGAAGAGAAAGTCTTGCATTCTCATAACACTTCATGTTGTATTCATGTTATGCTTAGTTCACACTTGCGTCCGGTGTCCAGGGTGTGCATTCTGTCGGGTTTCCGAGGACTGAGGACTGAAACCTGGCAGAATGCACATACCGGACACCGGGTGCAAGTGTGAACCGCCCCTTGGAAACTTTAATAAACAGAGAAAAAAAAAAAAAGATTGTCAAGTCTTGCTAATACTATAACAGTAATGATAACATATAAAAAACAAAAAAAACTTTGCAAGTCTTCAGTAGGTGATACCTTTTTTAATGGCTAACTCATAATGATAACAGAATATGACGTTTCGAAGCTTTCCTCTGAGCTTTTTCTTCAGATATAACTAAAAAACACTTTCTAGAGGCTGCATATTTATGTACAACAGGACACATAGGGGAGGGGGGAAGAGGCTTATTACTATATACTTATAACAACAAACAATCAATTGCCAGATCCCCCAGTTCTTATCTTAATGGCTGTCTTAATGATGTGTATAAAAAGACATAAACCCACGTGAGATGTTCATCCCATTGTCCAACGTCTGGAATAGGGTCATGGCCTTGTACTCATAAATCAGTCGCTGTTTCCTTGATTTAAAGTTCCCTTTTAAGATCAAGATTTTCATGTCATTGGTGATATTATGATCTTCCTGGCAAAAATAATTTGGCACGGGAAGATCAGTTCTCTGTTGTTTGATTGTATGGCGATGTGAATTAATTCTCATTCTGAGTTTCTGACCAGTCTCTCCAACATACAGATTTTCAGTGGAACATTTGGTGCAAATGATCAAATACACCACATTAGGTGTGTTACAGGTGAACGTACCTGGGATTTTATATTCCCTGTTAGAGTTTGGTATCTCTATCCTGTCAGTGGTCAGTATGTGCGGGCAGGTCTTGCACCTACAGTAATGATAACAGTATTACTAAATCAGCCCAATGGCTTCCATTCAAAATATCTGCCATGTTTCTATAGTAATTTTCTGTGATTTATATCTTTCTTAAGGATTTACAAATTACTGTATTCATTTTGGACACGAATTCAAACGTTGTTCCTTTTACTACACTATAAAATGAATATCCACTTTAAAATGATGATAAAATGTGGAATGCCTACTACCACCACTATTATCTTAATGTATACTGCTTTATTATTAAATCTAAAGCATACAAAGTATGTAGTGAACTCTAAAGCTCCTACTAGTGGTGGTTGTTGGAAGCCAAAAAGTATTACTTAAAAGGGGCATTCTCACAATATCTATAGGCCAGCAAGCATCAATGTTTAACTACTATTCTATTTAACTTCTGTTCATGGTGATCATGTATTGAGCAGCTGTGAATAGGTGATATATGGAACGCAGGAATACCTCTTTAACTGTTAGACTACACAAGAGATATGCACTCCTACACAGACAATGAAGCAACATGAGATTTAAAAAAATTGCCATTTAGATAAAGAATAATAATGATAGTACTTGAACGGCAGCCATTTAACAGTTCGTTGTAAAATAACAATCTGACATGGAAACACTATGTGGTCAAAAGTGTGTTAGACAATAAAGATGAGCGAACAGTAAAATGTTCGATATTCGATATTTGTTTCGAATAGCCGCTCAATATTCGACTATTCGAACGAATATCGAACCCCATTATAGTCTATGGGAGAAAATGCTTCGCTACAGGGGATCCCACCATTCGACTCAGGAGAGTCACCAAGTCCACTATCACACCCCAGGAAATGATGCCAACACCTCTGGAATGCAAATGGGACAGCAGGGGAAGCATGTCTGGGGGCATCAAGTACCTTTATTATGTCGGGATCCCCTGTCAGCTTGCGATATACTGGAGCTGACTTTTTCTCATAGGAATGCATTGACCAGCGTTGATTGGCCAGTGTACTGCATTCGGCCAATCAACGCTGGTTCTGCCTGAGGAGGCGGAGTCTAAAATCGGTCCACAGCAGTTTCCATTATGGTCCGATTTTAGACTCCGCCTCCTCCGGCAGAACCAGCGTTGATTGACCGAATGCTGTACAATGGCCAATCAACGCTGGTCAATGCATTCCTATGGCGAGATGAAGCAGAGCTGGCCGTACTACACCCAACCATCCCTCCAACTACTCCTCCAGTCACACACACAGCTCTGCACTACTGCCAACCATCCCTCCAGCTACTCCTCCTGTCACACACATCTCTAGTGTAACAGAGCTCAGCACACACTCAGCTCTGCTACATCTCTACATTCTGTTTTAGAGCTGTAGCAGAGCTGAGTGTCTGCTGAGCTCTGCTACACACGAGATGTGTGTGACAGGAGGAGTAGATGGAGGGATGGTTGGGAGTAGTGCAGATACACCAGAGATGTAGCAGAGCTGGCCGATGTTAGCAGTCTTATGCAGCAGAGCTGAGTGTGTTAGTCTGCTGCATCAGACTGCTATATCTGCCAGCTCTGCTACATCGGGCCGTGCACTCAGCTCAACTCCAGAGTAGTTGAGCTGAGTGTGCAGTATCGGATTAACCCCCTCCCCCCCTCCATTGTCCACTTACCTGCAGCTCCCAGCTCCTCTTCTTGGTCCGGTGCTGTCCTCTGTCCAGTCTTCAGAGTGCCCTGCCCCCCTTCCCCCGACTAGTATTATGGAGAAGGTGGGGCTTAGGAGAGTGTGGGTGGGTCTCCCCACCCCTCCCCACCCCTCCCCACCCCTCCCCACCCAGTACCTGCCCACACTCTCCTAAGCCCCGCCTTCTCTTTAATACTAGTCAGGGGAGGGGCTTAGGAGAGTGTGGGCGGTTACTAGGAGGGGAGACGTGAGTGATGCCCCGCCTACTAAGCCCCGCCTACTCCGGCATCTCTACAATACTAGTCTAGGGAGGCGGGGCGCAGGGCGCTCTGAAGAGGACAGAGGACCCCGCCTCCCTAAACTAGTATTGTAGAGATGCAGGGAGTAGGCGGGGCTTAGTGTGGCTGGAGAGTGTGGGCGGGGAGACGTCAGAAGACTCTGAAGACAAGTGGACAGAGGACCGGACCAAGAAGAGCTGGGAGCTGTAGCAATGCAGGTAAGTGGACAACGGTGGGGGGGGGTTAATCACTACACAGCGTGGGGTCCAACAACTTTTGGACTACATACTGTGTAGTGAATAGGATCGTTTTTGAAATCCAATCTCCGAATGATCGGAAATTGGATTTTAAAAACGATCCTGAAATGTCGAAATGTCAAGATCGGCTCAACCCTAAGTGCTGGCGATGTAGCAGTGTCCAATGTAGCAGAGCTGGACCTGCTACACACTCAGCGCTACTGCATCGGATTGCTACATCAGTACAGCTGAGTGTTTAGCAGGTTCAACTCTGCTTCATCTCGGCATAGGAATGCATTGACCAGCGTTGATTGGACGAATGCTGTACTTCTGTATGGCATTCGGCCGATCAACGCTGGTCAATGCATTCCTATGGGAAAAAGTCAGCTAACGCATATCGCAAGCTGACAGGGATCCCGACCAGATAGAGCCCCAAAGAGTTGTGTGAGTAACATTTCTCCCCTAAATAAAGATAATCCCTAGCTAACCCTGCCTGTAGATCTATCCCTGTCTCACAGTCACATACTTCACAGTCCCAAAATAGTCGAATGGTAAATCCACCATTCGTCTAAATTGGAGGTTATCTGTTTCCGGCTGCCAATTCCTTTTTCCGATTTTTTTTCACTGCCTACGTTGTCGTAGTTCCTGTCCCACCTCCCCTGTTATTGGTGCTAAAAAATGCACCAGGGAAGGTGGGAGGGGATACGAATTTTTACTGCGTCTGCGGCCTTGTATTCGATTGTAATCGAATATCCCGAACGGCCTGATATTCGATCGAATCTGTATTCAATCGAACGGCGTTCGCTCATCTCTATTAGACAACATACTATTATTCATTGAACATAATATTCATATGTACCATTCCACAATTATGTCCATTACTATGGATTTGTTTTTAGAACCGATTATTCTTGTTAGATTTTTGATTCGTTTTCTTTAAGCCTAACAAGTTGGAAAGCATACAGAAAATTGCAAAAGTCAAAATATGTCAAGTTTACTTACTGAAAGGTGGCTTTCTGTGAACTACAGTATGACCTAAAATAATGAAATATTCCGTAGGGTGATTATGATTGTATTTGTACCACCATACCGTAAGCAACTGAGGTGCTAAATGAGACCACAAATAACATGCAGTGTCCTATGTATTTTTGGCTATTTCACGTATCTCTCCATCTCTGTTTATACTATAGGCACTGCTGATTTGGTCACACTTTGTGCCATGGTCATAGTATCCTTAACCTAATGGATCAGGATGATTACCCTACTTCATTCTTGCCACTACAGACTAATCTGCAAGCGGTGATGTCTAATAATGCAAGGCGCTTGGGATATTAAAATTGTAGTAGGTAATCTTTCCTAACATATTGTAATCAGACATTCCGCCATGTAATTGTGCATCAATAAAAACACCTGATATTCAAATAAATGAATGTAAAAATGAAAATAGTGGCCGACTGCTGCTTCCAAAGTCATATCTTTCTATTACACTTCCTAGCAAGAAGCAAAAATGGGAGCATTTTGTTCCCCATTGAATATAATCAAAATCTTATATCCCTCCATGTTTACATAAAGAGAGCTGTTTGTTTACACTTCATGTCGATAAGCCTGCAACTGATTATATATTCTCTTTTCCTTTTTTTCCTTTTTTTCCTTATCCAAGAGAATTATGTATATTTTATGATAACCCAAAATGACTTGTACATAAAAAATACAGACTTTAAAGATAAAAAGGATTAGTAGCAGGTAATGCATTTTCCATGAGTGGCTATAGGGCTCTCTGTTCAAGGATGTACAGGCTGCATACAAATGAACTGATAAAAGTCTGAAGCTACGGATGGGCAGAAAGACTCATGCTTTGCTGAAGATGATTCTTAAAGTTACAATAAATCAGACAGACAGTGTCGGCCTTTGAGGATAAACCTGTGATGGCTTGTTGTGCCACTTCGAATCGCCTCTGAGGCCCAGGGACTAAAAAGTGCCTGGATGTCACATTAAATCTACCGGGAGGATGGAGCACTTCAAAGAAGAACGCAATCAGATCTGATAGAAAATACATTTTCTGAAAGCTACTGACGAAAAAGTAATCTTTGATGTGGATGTTGAATAACAATTGATATTGTCTTCCCTGACATTTTTCATTATTGCCGTCTTATACAGCCTACTTCATGTATTAAAGTAATATTAACTGTTTGACAGGGACAAATCCTCAAACTATCTCATAAGCAATTGTTTCTGAATAGTCTTAGCCCACTGTCTGTAAAACCTGTCCCAATAACTGCACTTAAATATGATGCCATACACTCGACTGGCCAGGCAATATCTGATTTCAGTATTATGCCACAACTAGCCTCCAAGGAATATTAACCATAGCTACAGTAAGTTATTACTAGTTGTCACTAAATTGCAGGAGGGCAAAGTAAAGCAAAATGTTTATATAAGATAAGGTGCATTCCTTAGAAAAAAGGAGATTTTAAAGAAAAATGTGGTCATTTGTTATAAAACGGAATATTTTATTTCATGCCATCTTGTAAAAAGGGTAACGTTAGTTGTTCTGTCATTGTGGTAGTGACAAAATGACAGAATTGGTGTACAGATGCTATACTCTGCCAGGTGGATAAGTATGAACCTATATCAGAAGGGATTGATGGAAATAACTTCGGGTCCATTCACACGGAGGAAAATGGTGAGGAATTTGGTGTGGAATTTTCCACATGGAAAAAAGAGCCTCCCATTGATTTCAATGGGTTCTGCTAGCTTTTTTTTCCACTAGTGGAATTTTCCGCTAGTGGAAAATTCCACTAGTGGAAAAAAAAAGGTAGCAGAACCCATTGAAATCAATGGGAGGCTTTTTTTTTCCATGTGGAAAATTCCACACCATTTTCCTCCGTGTGAATGGACCCTTAAGGAGATAACAAAACTCAAGGAAGAAACTACATATACATATATACATTTTAAAAAAAACAGTTACCTAAGAAACCCAGACTATAGACTATAATGAGGCCCATGTGGTTTCTGTTTGCAGTACTTTTCTCTCAGCATGTTTCATGCCGAAACCGAACGGAAACCACACAGACCTCATTATAACTTATAGGGTCTGTGTCGTTTCTTAGGTATATCGCTTTTTAATGCGTATAGGTTTCCGTTCAGGGGTTTCCTAAACTGACTCCTCGAACAGAATCCCGATGTGAACCGGGTTTTAGAGGGATATTAGGGCATTATGAATGATGACCACCTCATAGCAATCGATTAGCTATTAGCTAGTAGCTATAGTAGAAGCAACGATAGTACATGGACAATGGTGGGAAACTGCACCTGAGGGACATGAATGAAATATAATAAGATACCAATATTATCAGGTTGCAGCCCCGAAAGAGGGCAACATTTGTCCCAATATTGTATGAACAGGATGACAAATGAATTGAACTAATTTATGAGTGAAAAATAATTGCGTAGTTGGTAAGGGAGCTAAATCCCTTTTAATGGCCCAACATGCCTTGACTCTTTACAACCAGTTACATCTAGATACTATACTGTATCACTGTATACTGTATCAATGCTGTATCATTGTATACTGTACCAATCATTTTTTTCTAATTTTCTTATGGGGTCAAACATTTCTTGTTCTTCATTATTCATAGCTCATATTTACCATGCTGGCTTTCAGACTGAAATGTCAATCCCTTTTCACTTATATTACGTTTTGAGAAGATGCTTGGAGCAATATACTCTTGTATAGTAGCGTAATAAGCACATACTTTATTTAACACAGGAAGGATCTGTTGTTCTGGAAGTATTCTACGGTTTGACCCTTGCCAGCCATTTTCTTAGGATGATTTCACTTCCAACAAACAGAGGGCTTTTTTTTTATATGTCAGAGATTACCAAATAGCTGTGAAAATATTTCCAAATATAACACTTTATGTTCCCTAAATCACAAAGAAGTAACAGCAAGTAAAACAGTGTTTTTCAAGCTTCTCCACTGCCTCACTCTTTCATTCTAGTGCCTCTTCAACCCATTGTCAGTGCCAGTTCTGATATGGAGCAAAGGTGTCGCCATGACCCTCTTTCCTTGTCACTTATTTTAGTCAGATCAAAAAAGACTGTAGGATGCAGGAATCTTTCCTGCTTCAGATTAGTGTCGGACTGGGATGTTTAGGGCCCACTAGTGTAATAGTTTCTAGGGGCCCAATGCCAGGACCCTGGTAATAGCAATGCCTTGCTGCTCACCCACCATACGATAAGCAATACCTAAACAAACTTCTATACCCTGTATGGCAAGTGAACAGCAGGGCTCCTGGAAATGTTACCAGTACCTGCAGCTGCAATGTCCTAAAAAAAAAAAGCTGTTCTGGCTGTAGTACCCCTCAGATGTAATATTAACGGCCTATCCTCAGGACAGGCCATCAATATTAGAAACATGGATGCATCTATTAAAGAGGTTGTCCAGGGTTTGAAGCAACCAATGTGGCGAGCAGGAGGTGTAAACTAAAAAAAAATAAATAGGAAGCATACTCGCCTGTCTCCGGCGCTCCGCTGTCTTCAGCGCTCCGCCACCAGTGTCCATTCGTTCTTGTGCCGGTGCCTTTTTGCTGGGAGTCCTGCACCTCATGCGACCGCTGAGACCAATTACATAGAGGATTTTGTAGAGAAATGAGGCTTCGCCATGAGACCAAACTGACACAGTCAGAGACAGGTGAGTGTGCTTTAGACAACCTGTTCAAAGGAGCTGTCTAGATCTAATTTATTTATGGGGAACAGTGATGGGGTCATTATATTGTGTCGGGGCAGTGATGGAGGCTAAAATCCTGGGGGGGAAGGGGGACATTAAATTGTGTGGGGCATATTAAAGGGGTTGTCCAGGCTTAAAGGGATTCTACCATTAAAACCTCTTTTTTTGTGGATAAGATGTCGGAATAGCCTTTATAAAGGCTAATCGTCTCTTACCTTTAGATGTGATCCCTGCCACGCCATTCCTTAGAAATACCAGTTTTTACCGGTATGTAAATTAGTTCTCTGGCAGCGATGGAGGCGGGCCTCAGCGCTGAAAATGAGATGGGAGCGTCCCCACTGCTGCTGGAGAACACGATCCTGCGGCGCCTCAATCTTCGGCTGGATTCTCCCCTTCTCTGTTGTCTTCCTCCTGTGTCACCTCCGACGCCTGCGCAGTTGGCTCTGCCAGTGAGACAGCAGCAGAGCTGAGTGCGAATGCCGGCGGCCATAATTAGGAGGCCGCTCCTGCATTGAACTACAAGAGCAAGAGCAGCCTCCCAAAAATGGCCGCCGGCATACGCAGTCGGCTCTACTAGTGTCTCACTGACAGAGCCAACTGCGCAGGCGTCGGAGATGACGCAGGAGGAAGACGACAGAGAAGGGGAGGATCCAGCCGAAGATAGAGGCATCACAGGATCGTGTTCTCGAGCAGCAGTGTATAAAATGCTATTCTAGTATGAATAATGGTAGTCATGTACAGAAGAAAACACAGAAAGACACTGATATGCTGGATATACTTAGGCACAGTTCACAACTGCGTTCAGTATTCTGTTTGGGGAGTCTGCTTCTGGAACAGAAACCTATATGCATTAAAAAGCAGTGAGAAATGAAACCACACAGACCCCATAGACTATAATGGGGGTCCATGTGTTTTCCGTGCCGTGTCCTCATGAATCATGTGGTGAGAAAAGTACTTCAAGCACTACTTTTCTCTCCGCATGATTCGTGTGGACACCGTGTGGAAAACACAAAGACCCCATTATAGTCTATGGGGTCCGTGTGGTTTCATTGCTCACCGCTTTTTAATGCGTATAGGTTTCTGTTTGGGGAAACCCCAAGCAGACTCCCCAAACAGAATACTGAACACAGGTGTGAACTATGCCTAATACATATAACATATATTTACACACATACATTCATATACAATATACATACATACATACAGACACACACACACCTATCTACAAATATACAGAACTCACACAGTACATCAGACACTTTACACAAATATACACACATTAAATATACATACAGTCCTATGAAAAAGTTTGGGCGCCCCTATTAATCTTAATTAGAGATGAGCGAACACTAAAATGTTCGAGGTTCGAAATTCGATTCGAACAGCCGCTCACTGTTCGTGTGTTCGAATGGGTTTCGAACCCCATTATAGTCTATGGGGAACATAAACTCGTTAAGGGGAAACCCAAATCCGTGTCTGGAGGGTCACCAAGTCCACTATGACACCCCAGGAAATGATACCAACACCCTGGAATGACACTGGGACAGCAGGGGAAGCATGTCTGGGGGCATAAAAGTCACTTTATTTCATGGAAATCCCTGTCAGTTTGCGATTTTCGCAAGCTAACTTTTCCCCATAGAAATGCATTGGCCAGTGCTGATTGGCCAGAGTACGGAACTCGACCAATCAGCGCTGGCTCTGCTGGAGGAGGCGGAGTCTAAGATCGCTCCACACCAGTCTCCATTCAGGTCCGACCTTAGACTCCGCCTCCTCCGGCAGAGCCAGCGCTGATTGGCCGAAGGCTGGCCAATGCATTCCTATGCGAATGCAGAGACTTAGCAGTGCTGAGTCAGTTTTGCTCAACTACACATCTGATGCACACTCGGCACTACTACATCAGATGTAGCAATCTGATGTAGCAGAGCCGAGGGTGCACTAGAACCCCTGTGCAAACTCAGTTCACGCTAATAGAATGCATTGGCCAGCGCTGATTGGCCAATGCATTCTATTAGCCCGATGAAGTAGAGCTGAATGTGTGTGTTAAGCACACACATTCAGCACTGCTTCATCACGCCAATACAATGCATTAGCCAGTGCTGATTGGCCAGAGTACGGAATTCGGCCAATCAGCGCTGGCTCTGCTGGAGGAGGCGGAGTCTAAGGTCGGACCTGAATGGAGACTGGTGTGGAGCGATCTTAGACTCCGCCTCCTCCAGCAGAGCCAGCGCTGATTGGCCGAATTCCGTACTCTGGCCAATCAGCGCTGGCCAATGCATTCTATTAGCCCGATGAAGTAGAGCTGAATGTGTGTGCTAAGCACACACATTCAGCACTGCTTCATCACGCCAATACAATGCATTAGCCAGTGCTGATTGGCCAGAGTACGGAATTCGGCCAATCAGCGCTGGCCAATGCATTCTATTAGCCCGATGAAGTAGAGCTGAATGTGTGTGCTAAGCACACACATTCAGCACTGCTTCATCACGCCAATACAATGCATTAGCCAGTGCTGATTGGCCAGAGTACGGAATTCGGCCAATCAGCGCTGGCCAATGCATTCTATTAGCCCGATGAAGTAGAGCTGAATGTGTGTGCTAAGCACACACATTCAGCACTGCTTCATCACGCCAATACAATGCATTAGCCAGTGCTGATTGGCCAGAGTACGGAATTCGGCCAATCAGCGCTGGCTCTGCTGGAGGAGGCGGAGTCTAAGATCGCTCCACACCAGTCTCCATTCAGGTCCGACCTTAGACTCCGCCTCCTCCAGCAGAGCCAGCGCTGATTGGCCGAATTCCGTACTCTGGCCAATCAGCGCTGGCCAATGCATTCTATTAGCCCGATGAAGTAGAGCTGAATGTGTGTGCTAAGCACACACATTCAGCACTGCTTCATCACGCCAATACAATGCATTAGCCAGTGCTGATTGGCCAGAGTACGGAATTCGGCCAATCAGCGCTGGCCAATGCATTCTATTAGCCCGATGAAGTAGAGCTGAATGTGTGTGCTAAGCACACACATTCAGCACTGCTTCATCACGCCAATACAATGCATTAGCCAGTGCTGATTGGCCAGAGTACGGAATTCGGCCAATCAGCGCTGGCCAATGCATTCTATTAGCCCGATGAAGTAGAGCTGAATGTGTGTGCTAAGCACACACATTCAGCACTGCTTCATCACGCCAATACAATGCATTAGCCAGTGCTGATTGGCCAGAGTACGGAATTCGGCCAATCAGCGCTGGCTCTGCTGGAGGAGGCGGAGTCTAAGATCGCTCCACACCAGTCTCCATTCAGGTCCGACCTTAGACTCCGCCTCCTCCAGCAGAGCCAGCGCTGATTGGCCGAATTCCGTACTCTGGCCAATCAGCACTGGCTAATGCATTGTATTGGCGTGATGAAGCAGTGCTGAATGTGTGTGCTTAGCACACACATTCAGCTCTACTTCATCGGGCTAATAGAATGCATTGGCCAGCGCTGATTGGCCGAATTCCGTACTCTGGCCAATCAGCACTGGCTAATGCATTGTATTGGCGTGATGAAGCAGTGCTGAATGTGTGTGCTTAGCACACACATTCAGCTCTACTTCATCGGGCTAATAGAATGCATTGGCCAATCAGCGCTGGCCAATGCATTCTATTAGCGTGAACTGAGTTTGCACAGGGGTTCTAGTGCACCCTCGGCTCTGCTACATCAGATTGCTACATCTGATGTAGCAGTGCCGAGTGTGCATCAGATGTGTTGTTGAGCAAAACTGACTCAGCACTGCTAAGTCTCTGCATTCGCATAGGAATGCATTGGCCAGCCTTCGGCCAATCAGCGCTGGCTCTGCCGGAGGAGGCGGAGTCTAAGGTCGGACCTGAATGGAGACTGGTGTGGAGCGATCTTAGACTCCGCCTCCTCCAGCAGAGCCAGCGCTGATTGGTCGAGTTCCGTACTCTGGCCAATCAGCGCTGGCCAATGCATTCTATTAGCCCGATGAAGTAGAGCTGAATGTGTGTGCTTAGCACACACATTCAGCTCTACTTCATCAGGCTAATAGAATACATTGGCCAATCAGTGCTGGTCAATGCATTCTATTAGCTTGATGAAGCAGAGTGTGCACAAGGGTTCAAGCGCACCCTCGGCTCTGATGTAGCAGAGCTGAGGGTGCACAAGGGTTCAAGTGCACCCTCGGCTCTCCTACATCAGAGCCGAGGGTGCGCTTGAACCCTTGTGCAGCCTCGGCTCTGCTACATCAGAGCCGAGGGTGCGCTTGAACCCTTGTGCACACTCTGCTTCATCAAGCTAATAGAATGCATTGGCCAGCACTGATTGGCCAGAGTACGGAATTCGGCCAATCAGCGCTGGCCAATGCATCCCTATGGGAAAAAGTTTATCTCACAAAAATCACAATTACACACCCGATAGAGCCCCAAAAAGTTATTTTTAATAACATTCCCCCCTAAATAAAGGTTATCCCTAGCTATCCCTGCCTGTACAGCTATCCCTGTCTCATAGTCACAAAGTTCACATTCTCATATGACCCGGATTTGAAATCCACTATTCGTCTAAAATGGAGGTCACCTGATTTCGGCAGCCAATGACTTTTTCCAATTTTTTTCAATGCCCCCGGTGTCGTAGTTCCTGTCCCACCTCCCCTGCGCTGTTATTGGTGCAAAAAAGGCGCCAGGGAAGGTGGGAGGGGAATCGAATTTTGGCGCACTTTACCACGCGGTGTTCGATTCGATTCGAACATGGCGAACACCCTGATATCCGATCGAACATGTGTTCGATAGAACACTGTTCGCTCATCTCTAATCTTAATCATTTTTAGTTCTAAATATTTTGGTGTTGGCAACAGCCATTTCAGTTTGATCTATCAAATAACTGATGGACACAGTAATATTTCAGGATTGAAATGAGGTTTATTGTACTAACAGAAAATGTGCAATATGCATTAAACCAAAATTTGACCGATGCAAAAGTATGGGCACCTCAACAGAAAAGTGACATTAATATTTAGTAGATCCTCCTTTTGCAAAGATAACAGCCTCTAGTCGCTTCCTGTAGCTTTTAATCAGTTCCTGGATCCTGGATAAAGGTATTTTGGACAAACAATTCAAGTTCAGTTAAGTTAGATGGTCGCCGAGCATGGACAGCCCGCTTCAAATCATCCTACAGATGTTCAATGATATTCAGGTGAGGATGGCCATTCCAGAACATTGTAATTGTTCCTCTGCATGAATGCCTGAGTCGATTTGGAGCGGTGTTTTGGATCATTGTCTTGCTGAAATATCCATCCCCGGTGTAACTTCAACTTCGTCACTGATTCTTGAACATTATTCTCAAGAATCTGCTGATACTGAGTGGAATCCATGCGACCCTCAACTTTAACAAGATTCCCGGTGCCGGCATTGGCCACACAGCCCCAAAGCATGATGGAACCTCCACCAAATTTTACAGTGGGTAGCAAGTGTTTTTCTTGGAATGCTGTTTTTTTTGGACGCCATGCATAACGCCTTTTTGTATGACCAAACAACTCAATCTGTGTTTCATCAGTCCACAGGACCTTCTTCCAAAATGAAGCTGGCTTGTCTAAATGTGCTTTTGCATACCTCAGGTGACTCTGTTTGTGGCGTGCTTGAAGAAACGGCTTCTTTCTCATCACTCTCCCATACAGCTTCTCCTTGTGCAAAGTGCGCTGTATTGTGGACCGATGCACAGTGACACCATCTGCAGCAAGATGATGCTGCAGCTCTTTGGAGGTGGTCTGTGGATTGTCCTTGACTGTTCTCACCATTCTTCTTCTCTGCCTTTCTGATATTTTTCTTGGCCTGCCACTTCTGGGCTTAACAAGAACTGTCCCTGTGGTCTTCCATTTCCTTACTATGTTCCTCACAGTGGAAACTGACAGGTTAAATCTCTGAGACAACTTTTTGTATCCTTCCCCTGAACAACTATGTTGAACAATCTTGGTTTTCAGATCATTTGAGAGTTGTTTTGAGTAGCCCATGATGCCACTCTTCAGAGGAGATTCAAATAGGAGAACAACTTGCAATTGGCCACCTTAAATACCTTTTCTCATGATTGGATACACCTGGCTATGAAGTTCAAAGCTCACTGAGGTTACAAAACCAATTTTGTGCTTCAGTAAGTCAGTAAAAAATAGTTAGGAGTATTCAAATCAATAAAATGATAAGGGTACCAAAATTTTTGCATCGGTCAAATTTTGGTTTAATGCATATTGCACATTTTCTGCTAGTACAATAAACCTCATTTCGATCCTGAAATATTACTGTGTCCATCAGTTATTAGATATGTCAAACTGAAATGGCTGTTGCAAACACCAAAATATTTAGAACTAAAAATGATTAAGATTAATAGGGGTGCCCAAACTTTTTCATAGGACTGTATTTTACCCAAAAAATGAACTTACATTTGGCTGGGTGCACTGGGTATGGAGGAGGCTCCTGTGCAGCTCTGTCCTGTCTGGTAGTGGTGAAAGCTCTGGTTCATTACAGCAGCCGGCAGACTTCCCCCTGCACAGTCCGATCTGTGTGGGGGATGGGGCAGCACAGGTCCTGCTACATGACGGCAGTGTACAGCGCAGGGAGCAGAAGACCGTACGCTAATGGTCTCACACACTCCCAGCGATTGGTACAGAGGCCCATTTGGGATGGCTAGGAGCCCGATCGGGACCCTAAACATCCCAATTGAGCCCCTGATAAGTGCATGTGGATACGCTAAATGAAAACTAATGGTCAGGCTCGGGGCCCACGGGGGGATTCACTGGTTCCCTGGTGGGCCAGTCCGACCCTGGGCCTTGGAAATATATTTAATGCGAGATTAACTTTTGATCCCTCGCTCCATTGCATTGATTGCATATAGATAGCATATATGTACCTCCTTACATGGGCCTATTATTGGTTCAACTATTGGGAACTACCACTTATAGGAATAGTCATTTCTAATAAATGGTCCATGTAAGGGTACAACCTATTATTGGTTCAACTATTGGGAACTGCCACTTATAGAAATAGTCATTTCTAATAAATGGTCTGTGTAAGGGTACAATCAATTACTCGACAAACACTCATTTGTTGCAATGTGCTGCCGACAAATGCAAACTGCACGTGGATGAACAATTCATTCATCCCCATTCAGTACTGATGATCATTCCTGCATTTATATGCAGCAAAGTGGGCAATAGGAATGAACATTCCTGATAAATTTCCATTCATTGCCACTGGGTCAGACCTTGTAATATGGGTGTAACAAATGGGTGCATTGAATGGACAGTATGAAACAGTCCAGGTACACACTCTAACTTGTAACATCCAGTTATCAAACAGCAATATGAGGAATGACACAACACAGTTATAAGAAAATATGGTCCAGAACTGTTAGATCATGAAGAATATAATTATTTATAGGGATTCTCCCATCTCAGTGTATCAGTCAGGCTGTATGCAGTGTCTGCTTCTCACTTCCTGTATTTCTCTCCCTCCTGCTAAAAGGGACAAATAAAATTCTGTAGTTTAAATATTATGCAGATTCTTGTACAGAACAGGCTCAGTGTTATGTGTGTGTTTACTTAGAGAGATAACAGACCAGTCTTTATCATCAAAGTGCAATTAGCTGAAGCTGGCAAGAGCAGTGAGTAAGTGACGTCACTTGTCCTATAGGTCCATGGTTATAGCAACACAGTTTAAACAATGGAAGGAATAAAGTCACATAGCAGGCAAATAAATATATAAATATATTTCTAAATATATTGATATAATATCAATATATTTAGAAAAAGGCTTCAATTTACATAAGCTACCAATACAGATAGGATCCTTGAGATGGGACAACCCTTTAATAAAATAGTCACATCAGGTCCTATTTAAAAGCAGTTTGTTCCCAGAATACAGCATATCAATTCAGCTCCTCAGATATATAGTTTAGGATCACCTGGATTAACAGATTTTTTCCCCTTGTGAATCGGTAAGGGCATTTATGTTGCTCAAGAGACTTACAGTGTATGGAGGGTACTGTTACAGCAAACCATCATTCACAGATATTGAATTTAATGGTACTGTGTGATGTCTGTTAAAAAAAAAAAAAAACGAACAACACACAACCATTATTCACTGTTGTGTGAATATGAATTTAGTTAACACATTATGACATTGTGTTAAATTGATTTCAAGACAAACTAGAATCCTTGAACAAACTTGAGATCAGTTAAGTGTGAACATATCCATATTCTTGTTTCAGAGGCTAAAACTATTTCTTATCAATTCTAACCGCACACCTGTGTTCATTTGATATGAGTCTAAAGTGTCTAGATAGAAACACAAATTTTCCATCCACTGACAATCTGAAGATATAGTAAAAATGGAGTTGACACACAAATTATATGCCATAGAGTACTATTTGGGACAGAAACAAGGAGTAATATACTGTATAGACGTAAGCTGCACATATTTTATAATAGGAAACTGCAACTCATTTCTTTACATTTGGTAGTAACTTAAACATTTGCCATTTAACTGATCTATTAAACTTAAATGGAGGGGCTTTGCGTTTTATTACTATCATTTTCTAAAAAGGTGATCTTCAAATAAAAGGCATTTTAACCTCTCCACACCTAAATAGAATTCTCCTGCTTCTAGGTACATAATGTTAATTTCAAGATGCCTAAACCTGCACCTGGTACTTACATTTGTACAAGACTTGTCCTCAGGTTGCTAAGCAACTGCGTAGCAATTGTACAGGTTTATAGTCGTGTTTTATAGCTCTATATTTCAGTGAAGAGCTTACACCATGTAAAAGATATGCAAATACAGGACAACATGGTAGAGTGAGCTGTGGAAATATTAAACTGCAAAAAAGTAGAATTATATTCATATAAAGTAAATGCTGACATAATAACTAGCAAGATTTACTCCTAATGCAAAATTAGGAAAGACAATAATAAAAATAATAATGTATGCAACCATCAACAAAATATATATGGCGTAGAAAGTCACAGTCAGATGATGAAAAACTCATTCTGTATTCATATTCGTTATAATAATTTCAAAATATATGTTCAAATTATACACCATTCCTGTCATCTTCATTATATGCATTATTACCAGCCAGATACAAAATTAACCCCTCTGCAAAATATACCATACAATTACGGTGGATATTAGGTTTTTAAACATGTTGCTGCATCATAACCTGAATGCGATATAGTGGTAGATGGCAACTCTACACTGGGCTCTGCAGACCATGTGTTAGAGTTGTGACGTCTGCTGCGCCCCTTTAATTCTGCCAGGTCACAGAGACAAAGTCCCCTTTAAGAAACCGTGCTTTAATTTATGTGTCGATCCATAATCCCCTCCATTTCTCACCTCCATGCTGGCTATTGGTTTCACCATGGTTTTGGTTCCCATCCCTGTTGTTCCCTGTTTGTACCTCTTAGGATATGACCATCGTACTATGTCCCTGGACTTCTCTTTGGATTGCGACTCTGCTGAACATACTTTCTCTGGCATCTGACTCTCGCTACATACCGCGACCTCTCCTCCCGTCACTCACTCCTGAACTTTGTTTGTATCTTGGTTGCCGACCCTGCTCTGTAGTTTTATCTTTGTCTGGTGAGTTGCTTGCAATTCTGCTCTCTGGCTTCTGCTCGTGTGTAATCAATTTGTGGGACATTTCTCAGTGTTGTAAACTCTGGTCTGGGATCCAGAAGCACCCAGCTACACACAGGTATATTTCATTTTTTGTTTGTGTAGTGGCTCCATACGAGTTTCCCAGTTTTGCACTGGTGTATTTTGTATGTCATTTGTGTGTGTGTGTCCATAAGCATCATGTGATCATGTGTATCTCAGTTTGGATATCAGTGAAAACCTATGATCGGTTGTTATGGATACCTGGAGTAAAGTTGTGTGGGCGTGTGGTACTGTGTGGTGGACGCGTATCTAATCCTCCGGTGTGTGGTACTGTGTGCTGAAGCATGTATCTAATTCTTCGACATGTGGTACTGTGTGCTGAGGCACTTATCAATACTCCACCATGTGGTACTGAGTTCTGAGGCGCGTGTCTAGTACTCCACCGTGTGGTACTGTGTGCTGAAGCACGTATCTAATCCTCCGGCGTGTGGTACTGTGTGGTGAGGTGCATATCTAATCCTCTGGCATGTAGTACTGTGCGCAGAGCCATGTATCTAATCCTCTGGCGTGTGGTACTGTGTGCTGAGGTACATATCTAATCCTCTGGCAGGTAGTAATGTGTAGTGAGGCACATATCTAATCCTCTGGCATGTGATACTGTGTGGTGAGGTGTGTATCTAATCCTCCAATGTGTGGTACTGTGTGCAGAGCCACATATCTAATCCTCTGATGTGTGTATCTCAGTTTGGAATGGATGTGGAATGAAGAGAAAGGGGTATACTACCCAAAGGGAAGGATGAGGATAGGCCGCGCTCTCTGGTCAAAGATTGGAGGCCAGGCAGTAGTAAATAGTTGTAACTTTTTAATCCTATAAAAGTACATGTTTTGGGTGAAAAAAAACCCATTTTCAAGTGCATATAATACTTCGTCTCATTTGTGGAAGCATCCCATATATGATACGAAGTATTATATGCACTTGAGAAAGGGTTTGTTTTTTTTCACTCGAAATGCGTTTTGATTTTATACGATTACTAAGTTACAACTATTACTTGGTCCACATTTCCTCACCTTTAAAAAGTTCCCATTCTACTGCTACCTAGTTATAAAATATATAATATAAAAATTTCCTGGAAATAAGTAATACCCCCCTGTGGCATTCTTAAGTTAATAGTGCCCCTGTGTGCCCCCTCAATTATTAATACTTCCAGTGTCCCAATAACTTAATGGTGCCCCTCAATGCCATTAAATTAAGTGGCAAAATATCTGTAATCTACATAGAATATTAAATTACTTAAAGGGTTTCCTGGGATATCATCAATATCATCTCATGGGCATCCAATACAGCAGATGACAGACAAAGAATAGAGCATAATACTTTTTCATAAAAAAACAAGCCCTGATACAGCTATGTGAAAGAAAAAGTTACAAAGTTGTGGTAATTAGAAACAAAAATGAAAAATTGAAAATGGCAGCAGTGGATCAGGGGTAAAAGTGGTGCCTTGAAGGAGTGCCTTCTTTCAGCAAGACCAGCTCCTTATATCGATTAATAGGCTCTGCTCCACTGATTCTGGCACAGTTTAATTTTTTTTTCTCTAGCTCCCACCATTTCCAAGCAATCAGTGCTCTTATTTCAGGTACTTCACATGTCAGAAAGGGCTGACAAGGGGTGTGATTCTGATCTCTGACTCTGGCTACCTATGTTTGGAGCTTAGAATCATGCCCTCCTGCTTGGCACAGCCTTTCTGATATTATAGAGCTTAAATAACTCATCAAACACCAAAACTAACTGTACTTGTTGTTTGTGAATGGAGGGGAATTCCAATTTTGCTGGAATCAATGACGTTGCGCCTATTAACAGATGCTAAGTACTTAAATTGGTGGAAGTGGTAAAAGGTTCTCTTTAAGGATGATTTGAGACACTAAGCCATTAAGGACGTGACACTAAGTAGGCTGTGTTATGGCTGGTTTATTCTGTTAAAAGATTTTATTACCGATTGGATTATTCCAGCATGTAACAATCGATATTCACTCACCCATTCCCACATTCTCACCTCAGTCCAGTGCACTCTCGGCTTTGGCCTCCAACTGTGACTAAGACTGACAATGTCAGTGTCACAATTGTGTCAATGCCCGATAACTGTGGTGCTGAATGGGCTAGCACTACTAGGGAAACGGGGAAGGAAACCTGTCCCTAATGCTACGATTGCTGACTAGGCTGTGCCTGAGGGTGTTGGTCAGCTGTACCTGAGCTAAGCTTGGCCCCGACAACTACTGGCTCTCTAAACTCGAAGATCTAGCAGACAGGTAGGATGAGAGCTGAAAGAGGCTAGGGACTGGGAAACTAGAGACGGTCACCCCAAGCGAAAGGATAAGTGCATCTGCAAGCAGTACTACCTAGGATGGGACATGCTGGAGAACTAACAGGTGCAGCACAACCACTAAACACACAACAGGAAATGAGGAGAGGAAGAGTAGAGTAGTGAGGAAAGGGTATCACAGGACAGGGGCAAAACAAACCTGAAACCCAAAACAGAAACTCACCAATACCAAACAGTGACAGGCAGCAAGAAATGCAGGACAGGGGTTCAGTAGGAATGTATGACGGAAAAGCAGACTCTCACACAGAACAAAACTAACACCATTTCCAATTCATCTCCAGAAACAGTACAACTCCAACTAAACTCTCCTTCAAGACTGAGCCTAGAATCCCACTTGGTAATCACGAAAACCAGCAAGGACTGAAGACAGCAGTCTGCCTAATACAGACCCCGGAAAGAACTGATAGGTTGACAACAATTACACACACCTGAAGCTCACATCCACCGAGACCCAAAGCAAGCTCAAGTAGACACTGTGGCAGACACCCAACCGCTATCCCAACAGCTCAGTGGCAAGAGAACCGACCAAAGAACCACAGGACACCGGCTCAAAACCCCAAATGAACACCACAAAAAACATACAACCATTTCATAAACAATTCAGATCCTGACAGTCATAGTGTCACATCTTTACTGCAGTGTTGGGATGTAATATGAAGTGAGAGACTGGAACCAAAGCAGAAGGAACTCTGGACAGGAGCAGGAGGAGCCTAATATGTCACTCTGTGGGGCCAGTATAAGGGGCAGCATATTGTGTGAGGACCAATAAACGGAGAAGTTACTGTATGCTGGCTAATAAGGGAGTAGTATACTGTTTGGGAATAGGAAAGGGCTCAATATTATGCGTAGGAGCCAATAAACAGGGAAATTAATGTATGGGGACCAGTATGGAGAAAATTACTGTGTGAGGCAAGTAAAGGGGTAAGATGTTGGGTTGGGGCCAATAAATGAGGCAGTGAAGGGGCAATATTTTATGTACAGGCTAGTAAAAGGGGCAGTACACTGTGTGTGGGCCAGTAAAGGGTGCATTATACTGTGTAGGAGCAATAAAGGGATGGCATACTGTGTAAAGGTCAGAAAAGGGTTGTTATACTAAATGAGGTCCAGTAAAATTGCAATGTAGTGTTTAGAGGACAGTAAAGTGGGTGTTTTTCTGTTTGGGGGCCAGTAAAGGATGGGCAGTAAAAAAAAAAAAAAAAAAAAACATTGCTATGGGAACCAGTCTTTCCTAGTTATACCCCTGTGCTGCAGAGAACACAGGGGTCAATATCATAGTGATCTTTTCCATTTAACCCTGTCAAGGTGGTCCTCAAGTCAGACCAATAGGTATATTGGATGGATTCCAAATTACGTCACACTCCGGAGCGTCAGTGATGCAATGACACAGAAACAAGTTGAATCTGGGCTAAAGCATAAAGTTTATTGAACAAATCATCTCTTCTTATACCCAAAGAAGTGGGCGTACATACAGGGTGTATTATAGAGTAATCATTAACTCGGTAGGTGTATATGGGTGTGTCATTGAGTAATCATTAACCGTTAGGATTCAGCAATTTCTATACATGAGTATTACAAGAATATCCCACCCCTAATCATGAATATTCTAACTGTTCTGACATCTGATGATGAGGGTAACTCAGTGCACATTACGTAGTGTATGTTTTAGTCACCTTACCGCGTGGCATAACAAAGTCTATTTTGACATGGGTTTTTCCATTAGTCTCATCTTAAGCTATTTTAATAACCATCTTATCACTTTATTCCAGCCACTTTATTACTCTGTTTATTATGGGGTGCGGCATTATGTCTGCAAATATTCTGATTAATATGGAATATGGGTCAAGCTGACCTGTAGATGCATGTTACAAGCTTAAGTTATTGTAAGAATGTATACACATATAGGGAATATATATGAACGTATTGATTTCCTATCAATCCCTTGTTCACATATGCGTTTGGTAATCCATTCAGGGAGTCCACATAGGGACCCCCTGAACGGCATTGGCAAGCGGTGTGCAGTGAAAGCACACGGATCCCCATAGACTATAATGGGGTGCATGTTCTCACCGCGTGGTGTCCGCATGGAACACTTGGAAAGAAAAGTACTTTGTGATCTACTTTAATGTCTGCATGATTCGTGCAAGCAGCACGTGGAGAGCACACGGCCCCCATTATAGTTTATGGGGTCCGTGTGCTTTCATTGCTCATCGCTTGTCAATGCATTTGGTATTCCATTTTGGCCCCCCGTACGGATTACCAAATGCATATGTGAACGAGGGGTAAGGCAGAAGATCAGCTGAGGGACCTTTTCAGACTAAAGTTGACCTATTGTTCAGCTGGTCAGCCCAAGTCTGGCTTCAGAAAAAGCAGGTTTCTGCAAGAGAGAGGTATTACATGTCAGTCATTCAGCAAGTTATGCGTCTTGTTAACTGCTCTCAGATCTTGCTACAAGAGATGGGTCCTCCAGAATATGAGACCTGTCTCTCTGATTGTCTTATGCCCTAACAGGGCCCATGAAAAAGGAGTGCCTTGATGAAACAAAATATTCACATTTATTTCCCATCTCTATATATCTACTGTACATTACACGGTACTATTCCGTTATCGGGCCAGCAGCAGCGCAGTTCAGCAGCAGCTTTCGGGACAGCAGTTCAGCAGCGGGAATTACAATGACATCCGAGGACTGCTGGCCCGATGCTTGTGCCCAGTAACCAGTACATCGATGACCCCCCTCCCCCATCCTTCTCCTCCTGCCAGTGCTGCCCCCCAGCTCTCCTTACATCTTCCCCGTACCCTCTCCCCGCCACACGACTAGGCCTCACCTCAGCGCTAGTACCGAGACCGAAAGGAAAGACACCGGGGCTCAATCCAGGCCCTGACAAGAAACACGCCGACTATAGGAACGGTGAGCTACAGCGAGCCGGAGGGACAAACTTTCTGCAGCGTCCGGCGGCTATCTAGTAGCATTCATTGCTCAAGATTTACGGTGAGGCCTATTACAGGGAGAGGGTACGGGGCAGATGTAAGAAGAGCTGGGGGGCAGCACTGGAAGGAAGAGGAGGATGAGGGCATCGATCGATGTACTGCCTACTACACACAAGCACGGCCTCTATCATCGGGCCAGCATCGGCTTAGTCATGTGGCGGGGAGAGGGTACGGGGTAGATGTAAGGAGAGCTGGGGGGCAGCACTGGAAGGAGGAGGAGATGGAGGGGGGGTCATTGATGTACTGGCTACTGGGCACAAGCATCGGGCCAGCAGTCCTCGGATGTCATTGTAATTCCCGCTGCTGAACTGAACTGCTGTCCCGAAAGCTGGTGCTGAAATGCGCTGCTGCTGGCCCGATAACGGAATAGTACCCATTACACATCCACTTTCTGCACATTTGCTCTAGAGACAAGATAGACACAAAATAAAATTTATACCTGGTAACTTTCTTTACCATCTGAGAAGAAAAATGCTTTTGGCTGCTGTTCTACTATGGATGGCTGAGAATACAGCAATATCCAGTGTTTACATGGGTGCTTGGGGCACTCTGTTGATAATTCAGGAAGCTGCAAGTTAAGTAAAAAGTAACTTCTGGTCAATAAAAATGGCACAGCATTTTTTGACTTCTTCAGCTATTGTGTGGGATATGCCTTTTACGAAAGCAGTGAAGTGAAAATAAAACAAGTCAAAGAGAACAGAATGTGGGAGCTCTGCTGGAGGCACTTGGATTCCATCCAAAGGATGATTAAGAGGAAACAGCCTGAGATGAATCTCTGAGATAAAAAGAAGGATAAGAAGAGTTCAGGTTGGCATGCTCAGTTACAGGTGCTACAGTAATCTGAGAATGAATTACTGTGAAATCCTATTCAGCAATGCCTGATAGCGAGGGGAAAAAAGCAACAAATATGGAATCCCATGATAAGATAAGATGAAAATTAAACCAAACCTTCCTATTCTATTCCAACATTGACGGAATGATGAGGTTATCTAAATTGAAAGCTTTGTTAATGTGAATTATTAACATTTCACATTAATTAATAATTCTATTATGACATTTCCAAATCACTTACATGAAGGCAAACTTAACTTGTAGTGTAAGTTGTAGTGTAAGGATAGCTTTTTGAGGATAGATAAATGTATTATCCAGGAGGATCAATGTCTGGTTACAAAAGGATAAACATGGATTCCATCTTTTCCACAACATTCTCCCCTTCTTTTACTAAACTTCATGGGCACATCTAGCTATATTACTATAATGTTCGATATCATTTAAGTATGACATTATAATAAGAGATTATTCAGAGTAATAAATACCCAACACAGGGGTGGGATCTAACATTGGATGTCAACATGTTGATATAGTATGTTTGACAATAATTATGTTTTCTATGAATATCTTGTAATGGATTAAAGGAGGTTTCTAGGCAAACAACATACCATAAGTTGCCTTAGGTCATCTTAAGATAAGAAAAGATCCCACAAATGCAAACATACCTTCTATCAACCAGTAGGGGCAAGTACAAATTATTGGTAGATAGCCAACACTTTATTAATTCTAATGCATGAATAGGCAACAGTGCTTCATGACTGCACCTGCCATTGCCTTTGTACAAAAGGAAGTATGTGGACGAACTATGTAGTGTGAGTTGTACTAAAGAACCAAATAAACTCAGAAAGCATGAGTGCTAAAGTACATGGCACATGAAATCGCCTATCCTACAATACTTTCCACAGAGTTCCAGATTGCCTCTGGAAGTAACATGATCACAATAACTGTGCTAACTAAGCATCATGGAATTTATTAACATAGTTGACCAGAAACCCATTTAACCATAAAAAACCTTAGTATATGTGTACTGTGTGAGTGATTTGCATGTGACATGTTTATTGTGTAAGGCTAGGTACACACTAGCGCTTGGTCCCCATTCGGGGATTCCATTCCCCATTCCGCTTGAAAAATGTGGTTAGAAAACTTGTGGAAACCAGGTGGATAACCACAGGTAAACGCTTTTTAAGCAGATTGGGTTTCCGTTTTTCGGGTCCATGATCGGACCCAAAGCAGAGAAACCCGAACACTAGTATAAATCTAGCGTAAGTAGTAGTGATGTATGGGTGGTATATATCTATTGTCTAAGAGGAGTGCATGCTTATTACCTAATGTGTAATGAGCATGTGCCCAGAAGATGCTACTCAAGAGAATGTATAGTGCCAACAGTACAATTTTGTGGTGGAGGGATAATTACATAGATATGTTTTCAGAGTTTGGGTTAGGCACCTTATTTCTAGAGAATGGATAATATTTATTTATTTTTTAAATGTAGATAGTGAGCTCCATATAGGGATCACAATGTACTTTTTTTTTTTCCTATCAGTATGTCTTTGTAGAATGAGAGGAAATCCACGCAAACACGGGGAGAACATACAAACTCCTTGCAGATGTTGTTCCTGGTGGGATTCGAACTCTAGGCCTCCAAGACTGCAGTGCTCACCACTAAGCCACTGTGTTGCCCCTGAATGGGTAATATTAATACTACATAATACAAATAGGTAACTTTATGATTTCAGCTTTCTGGCAATTTTGATGAAGCCCAGTTCTTGTTCCAGTATTACTATGCACATTGTACATGTTGAGATAGTTTGGAGGTTCTTGAGTGGCTGCACGAAGAACTAACCTCAGCTACATGAAATACCTTTGGACTCAATTCAGACACCAACCACAAGTTACACTTTGATCTGACCTCACAAGTGATCTTTTAGCTGAATGGGTGCACATCTCCTCATACTTGCACTTGAAAATGTTGTGGAATACCTTCCCAGAAGAGTGATGGCTATTTCTAGCAGCAAAGGAGGGTCCAAATTCATAAAAACTGGATTTTAAGCATTACTACATAAACAATATGCAAATCTATTCTCCAGAATCTGTTCCTTTTGGAATAGAAATACTAATTTGGCAATTAAATCTGCATCATGATAGTAGACTTATTAACTGAGTCATGCATGATGTTAAGGAGGCTGCCCTGTAGAGGGCAGCATACAGAGTCACTGTTCTCCTAATTACATCCTGGAGAATAGATTTGCATATTTTATACCCAGAATCCCTAGCGGAGCAGGAATGACTTGTAAGTCTCCATACTGCCTACATAGGCACGCACTCTCCCTGATGTGTATGATTATCCCCTGACCCTACATAAACAATGTCAGTGTAAAGAGCACAGTACTTCTTGTTTCACTGGGAGAAGCAAAATACTACACAGATCACAGATATGGGTTTACTTCAATCACATGAAAAGTCTGTTAGGGGCCGTTCACACATGGGAATTTGCCATTGAATTGGGGGTGGATTCTGCCCCTGAATCAGCATCAGATCCTACACTGGAAAAATAAGCGCCCTGCTCGATCTTGCCACGGATGCCATGGCTCGAGACATCCCTCTCGGCCTAATCAGTAGCAGAAAGCGACGGCTGGAAAACAGTATTGGGAAATGAATACCTCTTCATTTTCAGCTGTGTGAAGAGCCCCTTACACCTAAAATTCAACCTTTATGACTTCCCTTTATATCTGAGTTAAATATTAAAATATATTAATTATTTCCTAACTCTTCCAACATCTGCCTTACTGTATATTTAATGGCATACATGTACAGCAGGGTAATGGTGTAGCCACTACAATATCAGGTGGGCTGCTGTGAGTGATAAGTGCACTTGTGCGGAAAAGGCCAAAATCAGGGATAATTACAATTGCGGCCATTCAGTCAGTAGTATGTCATAAACCCTTGTCCATCACCCTACTCATTTCAGGTAATTTGGTCGGAAAATGGCACAAGTGAAATTGTAAAATGAAGGATTTTGATCTTAGTTTAATGTATACATAATCTCTGCAAGGCATACATATAAGATGATACTGATAATTGTTCATTTTCCAAATTGCATTTCTATTGATTTAATAAACCCATGTATACATAGACTGCGCCTAATAACATCCCCCAACAACAGTTAGATTTCGGAAATACAATCAAAACAGGCTTAAGCTCTGTTAAAATCCTGTGCAATATCAGCCTGCTAAATGGCACTTCAATCGATGATTAATATACTCTTTTTACCTGAGCGCTAATGAAAAAATACAATTTTAGCCTGAGGATAGAATGAGAACAAAGTATTTTTCTCAGCATTACACATTGCACTTTGCTGATATTATAAGCCATGGAATGTGATTGAAATTGATATGTTTTTTTATAACTACGAATGATGAAATCTCTAAGAAGGCCATGTCAAAAGGAAATTCTTTTAACTTATACTGGAAGATCATGTGGTTGAATTTTCTGGAACAAGTTTTCCTAACAGACACCAAATAATGGTAAAACATATTTGGTATTGAATGATTAGATACATGGTGATAATTTATATATTGCTGGGTTTAACTTAGATAGCTTAAAACTAGTTCTGGGCAGGCAGAAGATACACCCAAAGGTGGAGCTAGCAGGGGGGCAGAGGCGGCGGCTACCCCCGGGCCCACTGACTCTGTGGGGCCCACTCGGGGCCGTCATTAATACATCCTTTATTTCTAACTAGATCGGTGTCTGCAACTTAACAATCTAGTAAACCACAAGTCAATACAGGCCTGCAGTTTAAAAGGCACTGAAACTTCTGTGCAGAGTGCTGCAGGAAGAACTACAATGTGTAACCGTTACGCACGTATCACATTGAAAGCAATAGGGAAAAAGCAGCCCATTCATTTCTATGGGGAGCGCACGTATGCCGACTCTCATAGAAAGCAATGGGATCTGTTTTAACGCTGCTGATTCGGAACGTGTTACACGTTCAAAATCAGTGAGCGTATACTCCATGTGAAGGCACCCTTAGCCTTAAGGAGTTTTCCAGCTCATTTTTATTGATGAGCTATCCTCAGAATAGATTATCAATAAGACATAAGTGATTCCCCACTGTCCAGCTGTATGAAGGGGCCATGGCCTCTGTTTATATCGCATGCTGCCTGTATATAGTGACCGTGTGATGTAATTCCAGTCTTGTCACATAGACATTTATAGGACGAGGCTGTAGTTTACCTGGCCACTATGAAATGAATGACAAACAGAAAAGCAGTCATGACGTTTACACAGGTACCATGGTTCATTCAAACAGCTTTTCCTGGGGGGTCCCAGGCATTGGTACTCCACAAATTTCCTATGCGAGCGAGGTAATCGATCGAATACTATTCGCTCAACACTAGTCACGTGTAATTCACTACATGTCCTGGTGGAAGAACACGGGAGCATCGGGGACAGGTGAGTATGCATTTTTTCATTTTTTTCAATGCCCCCAGCTGATGTAAAAGTTAAAAGGGTTGTCGATTTTTGCCTGGAAAACCCCTTTCATATATAAGTCCTGAAAAACTCCTTTAAGATAGGGAGCTAAGGGCTATATCAGTGGCTGTTAGTTGATGCCTGAAATCTAAGATGGGTATCGTTGTACAGACCTGCACCTCATCATCATAATCCTAATCCTCCAGCAGGGCAGGGATCATCAAGAACGGTTTATTGTATACCCCCACAGTGTTCCTTTAAGACTATAATGAACAAGTAAATTATATTTCTGCACTTCTAAACTACTGTACACTGACAGCTGGATAAACTTTACTGCATAAACAATAAGTTTCTTTTTCTTTCTTTTGAGGTGGCTTTAAGATGGCAGCAGCAAGACCAGTAATTACAGAAAGCACACTATTACATATTACTAGGATTAACCCCTAACCCTTACCTCCTGAGCATTGAAATGAACAGTAAAGCCACAGGTTGCCCAGTGACAATTTAACAAAACCAATGAAAAAAGCAATAGAAACCCAGCTCCCGGGGATAAATTACTGGATTATTGACTGCTTTATGCAGACTTAGGTTAGAGACATTATTGAATTGTGTCTCCAGTACTAGAGATTACATGGCATGCTGCATAGTCTGCATTCTTGTACCATGAAAAGTGTATTGCCAATAAATAAAATGCCCTTGCACAGTCCGCTCTCCTTCATAGTTGCAATTAATTACATCCCGACAGCAGAGATTCTGGCTTCACCCCAGCCAGTTAACCTCATCACTCCAAAGAACAACTTAGGATATTTTCGTATCTGACACTTGTCCTTAGTTACTATATTATAGACTATATCCTAGCAATCAGCTACCATTGAACTACAGCCCCCATATAATACTACTCAAGCCAGTAATGGATTGACGATTGCAGCTTTTATAGCAAATAAATAATTCCCTTCCATGCTTAAGCTAACTCTTTTGCAGTATATAACTTTATTACTTTCCTATAACAATATGATATATATGTAAACACATTCGCTATTAGGAAAATTAATTATTCACACAACGATTTTTGTCACATTAATTAACACTTTGAAAATCTTTCTGTAAAATGTATTAGTTTTGTTTGCAGCTTGAGGGTATATGAAAAAACATAGCCTCGGCTAAAGCTCTGATTAAATTTCCCTTTCAGAATCCTGCTCTGCTTCTTAAGAAACATGGATACAAGCGAAGTGCTTTCTGGGAAAGATTATTATTAAGAATGTGCAGTAGGTGACAGCAACCTGAAAGATGACCATGCTGTTATGCCAAGCCGGACATATCCATATAGCCACACCACGTACATATTTTGCTTTTAAAGTGGAGCTGCATCTCTGAAGCATTTTCGTGATTATATTATAGAAATGCATTTTCAGCAATTCCTCAATCTAATTTTATTATAAGTATTGCTGCCTTTACAAGTAACAGTCATAGCAATCCAATAATAATCCTGCACGCCGATGGGGAATCGTGTCCTGTCGTCAGCAGAATAAGGCTGCATTAAAATCCAGTCTATTTTCTCCTGAAGGATTGCTTAGAGAGACTCTTGTGATGTACTAAATGGATCTTAAGATTTCCCCCAATCCAATGAGACTTCCAGTATATTTTTAAATGGTTGGCTCTTCGAGTAGTTGTTGAGCCTGTTAGTGACCTGATAATACTGATATAACATAAGTGAGTGACACCGCCAAACTGTGACCAAACAATATATTCACCAGTAACTTAAAAATATCACATAACTAATACAGAAAAGACAGTCCATATAATTCTTCTATACAATAACCCACTAATACATTACTTCCATACAGTGACTGAATAATATTAAAATACAGTGACTATAAAATACTGACATATCCTCTTATGGAACTCCACATACAGAATCTCACCACTAAACACTGAGATTGTCTCACTCCCACACAACCTTCTCGTCTTGCATTCTCACTATTTGCATCCCTCAAGACTCTATCCTGGGTCCCCTCCTCTTCACTACCTTTGTTCTAAGAACGCTCATAAATCCCAAATCCTTTTCAACACTACTGATGACGCTCATCTCTTCCGCTGTGGCCCTGATGTCACCTTTCTTTTCAATGGTTTTTATTTATTTTCATAATAACAGACAAAACAAAGGATAACATAGGTTACAAAAACGGGAGCAAGAAAATAAGACCACATTTGGAGAAGCAATATTATCGAAGTATAATATTAACTAATTTACGAGGAAGAACATTTAAAGTCCATCGATCAACAAGTTGAGGTGTTTCGTGGTCGGTGAAAGAATATGAGAACCTGTAGAGGAAGGATTAGGTGGGGAACAAGAAAAATCAAGGGAAATGAGGAGGGTCCTTACCTGCTGAATGCAAAAGAATGTTAATGTTTCACGTTAGTGACATTGATGCTCACAAATATTGTATAAAGACATTAGATAATGCTGGATGAAGATTCTACAATCTCAATGATCAGTTATGAAGAAGGGGATGATGTGCTAACCAAATTGACCACTGAGAAGAGAATTTTCCAATTTTACCTTCACGGCAGGCTAACGTGTTCTTGTATGCAATTATGTGTAGTAATGGATATTATTTCGGTTAGTGAAGGTATATGAGAGGATTTCCAATGTCTAGCGATTAATAGACGTGTGGCGTGAAGGAAGTGGCATATGAGGGTCCTACAGTGCGGGGGATATTTGTGGATTCCCAACAGGAGTTAAGCCAGAGGGGCGGAAGGAGGTATTGTATTTTGAGTATAAAGGCTAAGCAAACTAAAGGCGGCATGCCATAGTGAAGCAATCTTCGGGCACCCCTAAAATATGTGATATAATGAGCCAATTTGACCACATCCTCTCCAGCAGAGAGGTGAGGTGTTTGGATAGAACTTGGAAAGTTTTAGTGGAGTGTAGTACCATCTTAGTAGGATTTTATGATACTGCTCCCAATGGGAAGTGCATGAGGTTGCTTTGTGGGTCCATGTTAATGCACCTTTCTAATACAACAGAGTATCTATCAACCATTTCTTCCTTCTTTTCCACCTGCTTCCTAAACTTAAGAAAAAAAATCTATTAATAAATCAATTTTTCCCCTCATCCAATAACCCCCCACACACACACCAGAACTGCGCCACACTTTAAACAGTTTCATAAATCAGAAAAACGTGGTGGTTACCATGAAGGAATCCAATAGACCCCATTATAAGCCAATAGGATTTGTAGAGTACAGCTGGTGTCATTATGGTATAAATTCCACTTGTCTGCTCCTATAACAGAACTTAAATGGCTAATAACTTTTCAGACAACTTAGTCACATTTAATAGAACATGTGATTCTCAGCCAAAATGCAATGCGTTATTTATATGTATTTAAAAATGTTACTGTTTTCAGCCTCAAAAGCCTCTTTAAAGTTCTGCCCCTAGGTTTCTCCCTCCTTGTAAATTTGCTGTTCACTTCCTGTTCCTAGGAACAGTCCATTTTTAGAAAGCAAAAGGCTCAAGAAGGAACACAAGAAGTGGGAGGAGCTATTTACATACAAAGCTTCTCTGTGCTCCTCATCTCAGCCCCGGTAGCTCTAGAGAAGTGAGTATAAGGAGAATGTACTTCTTATGCAACAAATGACTGTGTAGCTACATGTGTTATTGCTATTGGAATGTTAGTGACAGACACCAAGCAGTTTTCGTTATTGCGCTCAGATCTCTCCTTTTCTCTTTTAGGGATCATTTGTAGCTGCATAATAACCTATATTTAGAGTCTGGTGTTCCTGGTTCTCCTATAGTAAGATCACTTGGGCATTTCTTAGCTATTTGAGGTCTTGGGCATTGTATTGGCCTTTTTGTATAGAGAAGAAGAGAATCTACAGGTTTCTATGTAAAGGATTGGTTCCATTGATTAGAGGATGACGTGTGTAACAGTAAACTACTAGCAGACATTGTATATGTAAGATGTGTTGTAACTTTAATGAGGCTATTAAAGCAAAAAAACAAATACAACACCAGTAATAAAGGTTTTCACAGCCACAAACAGATTGTCGATTTCCTTTTTACTCCTATCGCCCCTTTTCTTAGACAACCAGTAAATATACTAAAATCATACCCCATTGTTAACTAATATCACCCATTCAAAGAATAATATTTTTAATCCCAGAATGTCCAATTTTACAATTCTCATGCTAGATAACTTAAAGCAAATTTGGAATTCTTTTAGCGGACTGAGGATGCAGTGTATCCTTCAGAAAGCTCTACTGGATGCTGCTGATGTTATCGTTCTTAAAACCTACTATCTAGTATGAATTTTTATTAGTAACTTTGCACAAGATTGTTCTTTATATATTCACCGAACATTGTAATAGATACAGTAATTTGACACAGCAATAGAGATACTTCTACGTAAAATTCTTCAATATGCTTCTCCACTTTGGACACACTTTTCATCAAGTGGGTCTAATAGTGCAAATGGATATTTCACTTTTCTGCATGTTTTTAAGAGTGCTGGTCAAGTGTATTGGTCCAGTAAATAATAAATTATTCCAGTCTGTATGTTGCTTGAAGAAAATGGTAAAAGTAGACAGGAATCTTTGGTGCGCCTTAACCTGCTTCTTAAATTTTAGACTAACACCAAAATATATGGAGAGTTGTTGAAGAACGACTGGCTATCACCGTCCAATGACCAGAAACTAGCCATCTTCTAGGTCATATCAGTGCCAACAAGGGGACGTCTAGGTTCTGATCACTGGGCAGTGATAGTCAGCCATCCATTCCTTTTGCTGCCCGTGTTATACTTGTTTAGCCACAAGAGAAACTCAGACTACGACTGGCCATATGTTACCCTGATGATCCACTACCACCTTAGTGGTGAAACATGTAGGTTAGATAGGAGGCTGCAGTTGGTTTGGTCTAGGGTAATATTTTAAAATTTGTAAATGAGGCACAGTATAATAAGCTAGAAGGAAACTCACACATCAGACTATGGCACATGTCTAATACTTATTATTATTATTATTATTATTATTATTATTATTATTTATTTATATAGCACCATTAGTTCCATGGTGCTTTACATTTGGGGGTTTACATACAATACACAAAATATACAATACATGTAGATATAATACAAACAGTGACCGACTGGCATGGTGGGGTAGAGGGCCCTGCCCGCGAGGGCTTACAATCTATGGGGGAAGGGGGTAGAGACAGAAGGAGAGGGGGGGACTGTACAGATGTCAGTGAGGTGATAGTGTTATTGGAGGTTGTAGGCCTTCCTGAATAGGTGAGTGTTCAGGGCCTTCTTGAATCCTGTGATTGTGGGGATCAGTCTTATGTGTCTTGGTAAGGAGTTCCAGAGTATGGGAGATGCACAGGAGAAATTTTGGAGGCGGTTGTGTGAATGGGCGGATGAGAGAAGAGCGGAGTAGTAATACTAGCCGCTAGCGGTGTGTGTATAATAGCCACATGCAATAGCTTTTATTTTTAGCCGCACTAGGAAGTTTAGTGGCTTCACCTATATATTTTTTCTATCTGCTTAATCTGGGGCTACAGCGGTGGCTGGATTCAATACATTATATATCAGCAGCACCGCTTGTTCTTAAACCCAGTTAAAACTCCAGTTTTTCCCTTGCACCTGAAGGTGTTTTAGGTGCTTTTGTTAGGAGTAGTCCACAAGCTTCTTTTTGGTTTGAAGTGCAATTGTCACAAGGATCTCTGGGTTCAATATTATATATGTTGAATTCATTAGACAATACTATCCTTGCATATGACATATTTTTCTTGCTTCACCTGATTTTTCAGATTTCTGATCACAGAGATGTCTTAGGTGTCTGGTTTACACCTACTATATCTGGCATTTTTAACGGAGGGTATCCAAAATAAAATTTTGTAATGTTTTAGGTGTTTGTTTTCTTATTTGTTAGACTAACACACTGACCCACTGATTTTTATGGCCACACACACGTCCATGTATGCAGCAGTGAACATGGGGCAAAATTCAAGACAGTTCCTATACCTGTGGGTTATCCATGTGCCATCCATAATGTTCAATCATGGCCCAGCTACATGCATACAGTAAAGGTAGGAGTAGGGTAAAATAATAATACTGCTGTAATTGGTGCAAAGCTATATTAAAGTTTTGGCCTCTGTGCAGCTAACACAGGAATTAATAACTTCTCTGTTTAGGTAGAATATATTTTTATGTTTCATATCTACCTGTTGAATGTAGCTAAATCCCCAAATCCATAATAATAAAGACAGGCTTCATTACCTACCACTGAGGTAATATAAGGTAACACAGTCAATTCCTTGTAAAAAAAAATAATAAAAAATCGAACAATCCACAAAGCATAAATAAATTTTAGCATTGGATGTGGATTAAGTGGTCAGGCTACCAAATCCTGAAAGAATTGATCATATATCTTAGAGACCTCGCCATTCTGACTGCATTTAAAATGGAATTTGTAAACTTGGCTATGGATCTGAAGCGTCAATACCATATAAATAGTATCAAAATCATTTTAGTTTCAAAGAAACACCAGTGATTTGTTTTCATTCATTATGTACGTATTCCCCCGATACATCTAATTCCGCCAGCAATACCATATTTAGTTATTTCTATTTGATTCCTTATTGACGACTAGGTCATGTGACGCCCACTCAACCAGATAAAACGTACAGGAGTTAATGGATTTATCCCTGAATTCTTGTATGTCTGTTCCACACAGGATCTTCTCAAGAGGATACAGAAACTTCTGTCAGTAAGTACTGATGAGCAGAAATTGCTGTCACGCCGGTATAATGAGCTCACAGCTCTGCCTGCATAGGTATATACTTAGATATCATACCCTAGTCTTAATAAATGGCCTGACTGGTGCAGAGACCAAGGAATTTATGAAGAGTCTGCGGCCTTTTCATAAATCTGTCAGAAGTCCCAACACTAGAATGGAAATCTATGCCACGTAGGAATTGGCTCAGATTTCCATTCTAACTCACAGTAGGAAACAGGCATCATTTTTAATAAATCAGTTGGGCCAAGCAGAATGGGCAGAAGGTGGCAGGCGAGGTGTGGATCGGGGCTTGAGGCGCACGTTTGGTGCAAGAAAGTCCTTTGCGGAGCCACACGGTGGCTCAGTGGTTAGCACTGCAGCCTCGCAGCACCGGGTCCTGGTGTTCAAATCCCACCAAGGGCAAAAAAAAAAAAACTATCTGCAAGGAGTTTATATGTTCTCCCTGTGTTTGCATGTCCTTTGTGCCAAAATGGAAATTCAGTGCCTTAAAGGATAGATAGAGATGGATTCTTACACCCATGCCCATGCAGATAATATACAGTACAGTCTTCAGCTGCTCACGTGATGCTGTGCTGAGGCATCATGGAAATAAAAGTGGATCAAAGAAAATTAGAACCATAAGCACTAATATGGTGTCTGATCAGAAGTGAGGAGAAACTGGAGTGCAGGGATATGTGGGCAGTATACATAAAAGAAGCCTGGACAGTGACATATAGTCAGGTGAGAGGTCTGGTCTTGCTGCTCTGATGTTCTCTTACAGTCCTCACCAGCTGTGACGTCTTGAGTCCATTTCCTTAGGCCACTTGGCCTCAGCGGTGAATCAGTGGCTTTAGCAGCAGAAGGAAAGGACTCGGGATGTTACAGAAAGTGACTTCCTATGTCCTTCTTTGAGGCTGCTGATTGGTCCTCACTAGTCACATGCATCAGGGACTTCTGCAAGAAAAAAAACACTGGAGCAGCAGGACCAAACCATGCTGGGAGACACTAGAGTACTGGAGACAGGTTAATATGGGGGGTTTTGTTTTGGGGGTTTTTTTATTCAACTTCCCCAGCCTAATTTTAAAAAAACATATCCTGTACAATCTCTTTAGGGTAAATATTGCAAAGTGGTGAAGGTTACATAGGTAGAGGGTGTGCCATCATAAGAACACTCTCTAGTGAGCCTAAGATACCCCAGTCCTTAAAGTCTTTGCTTCTTCCAAGACCTGTTATATTGGTGTAAATTGTGTATTTTACTGTTTATTGATTAGTATATGTGGGCTAGAGTTCCTAAGGTTCCTATAAACATGGGCTATCATTAATTTAGCTGAAATTTTATTTACTACCTGCTGACCAGCTGTTGACAATACAGTAGCAGCCAAAAAAAAAAATGCACCACCAGTGGATTTTCTCAAATGGATGTGATGTGTATAAATTGAGTCCCTGTCCATGATACGTATACTTCCTACTACGAATTTGACTGAAAAATGTCACGTGACATGTACAAAATTGCCAAATACTCGTCATCCAGGAAAGAAGAGGATAGAAATGGAAAAAGACAAGAAATCATTTTCGCTACAATCATTACATTTTGTGAAATGGTGCGGTTTTTTTGGTGACAACTGTATATGTCCAGATACCAGCTGTTTAACTCTACAAGGACATACCTGTGCTTCCTTACACAGTTAACAATTGCCAAGGGTGGATTAGACATGTATATCCCCAGATGTTACTTGCCCTGAGACCCACCCCAGAGGAGCCACTATGGGACATTTTACTATGGGACATTATACTGTATGGAAGGAACAAAATAGAGCATTATAACACTGTTTATTATGTTTCATCGCCTCCCCAGGGCCTCCGATCACTATACTCCGGTAACTCTATAATAATAAATATGGGTGGCCAACCCCAAAAAAATTCAGGTGAAAGCCAGAACTTTTTGAAACTTCCTATAGAAAACCACATGGAGAGCTACATATAGAGCATGATAGTGTACGAAGGGGCCACTATACGACATTATAGTGTCTGGAAAGGCCACTATGGGACATTTTAATGTGTGGAGAAGCCAATATAGGGTATTATAGTATGTAGAGTGGCCACAATGGGACATTATACTGTGAGTAGGGGCTTTTGTGAGACATTATATTGTGTGGAGAGGCCAGTATGGGAAATTATGCTATGTGTAGGGGCCACTATGGTACATTATATTGTGTGGAGTGGCCATGATAGGGCATTATAGCGTTTGGAGGGGTCACTATGAGAAATTATACTGCGTGAAACAGCCACTGTGGGATATCAACTCTTTGAGGTCACAGGATTGTTTATACCTTAATGCCCAGCGACTTTTTTTCTTCTTTCTTTATTTCTCTCCTTCACCCTCCTTCCAAATTTTTTTTTATTTTTTATTTTTCTTTTGATATAACTATGTGAGGGCTTATTATTTGCATGCCAAGCTGTACTTTCATTTGCCTCCATTTTGGGGGAAATATACTGTTTTGATTAGCTTTTATTTATGTGTTTTTGTGTTTTAGTGGTCCATGTGAAATAACACACAATTGTATCATAATTTTTTGCATTTTATTTTTACGGCATTCACTCAGTATTAAAAATGATTTGGCAGCTTTGTCCTGTGGGTCATTATGATTATGGTAATACCATATATTGGTATATTTATATTGGATTTCATTACATTTTACCTCTTTTACAAATAAAACATCACTTTTTGAAAATGAATGAATCCCTGGGGTCACAATTTTCTAACGCCTACAACTTTTTTTTACTGTACTGTTGACAGAGATATGTCAGGACTCTTTATTTGTGGAGTATGTTGTACTTTTTATTGCTACCAATGTTTGTTATATATGATGTAGTGCTCACTTTTTATTCTTATTTTTGGGGAAATCAAAGTGACTAAAATACGTTAATTGAGCATTGCAGTATATTTCTTTTTATGACGTTCACTGTAAAGATAAATAATGCTATTTTTGGATAGTGGGAACTTATATGTACATGTGGATACCTAGCATGTTTAATTTTTTGTTTACATTTTTTTTTTTACTTTTTATTATTTGTTTGTTTATTAGTGTGTGTGTGTGTGTATGTGTTTTTACTATGTTTGTGTGTTTATTTTTAAACTTTGTACACATGCCACAAGGGGACTTGAAGCTGGGATCTCAGATCCCCAGTGCAATGTCCTGCAATACATAATGTTGAAGAACATCACACATTAGTTCCTATTGGAACTGTGCATAGGCAGTCAGGAGAACATGGCCTGGCCTCCTGGCTGCCCTGGCAATCCCTTGGAACCAACAATCTTATTGCAGGTGGGGTCCAAGTTTTAAAGGGGGGGCGGCGATCTTGTCCCTGGATGCCATGATCGCTATAGATCATCTTATCCAGGAGGTTAATCCTGGTCCCAGTTCTCAGCTGTTTAACTATACACTCAGCGTGACATAATAGTACGGCGTAGAGCGTTAAAGGGTTAAACTGTGTGAAGGCCACTATGGGACATTCTTCTGTGTGAACTATGGTACACTAATCTTAAAGAGGAGTAATATTAAGGAAAAAACATACTCACCTGCTCCCAGCGTTCCAGTGTTTGATACTACAGCCTGTTCGGTCACCATGCCTCATTTCTCCTGCATCCCACTTGACCACTGATTTAGGTGGTCACTGGAGAAGGACCAGTGATGTCATTCACATATGTCACCAGACCCTCTCCAGCCACTGGAGGCTGCTGAATGGCCTCAGCGGTCACGTGGGGAACATGGATTCCGAGGACCAAAGCACATTGAGTGATCGGACAGGATGCAGCAGCGGACAACAGAGCGTTAGGAAATATGTTTTTATTTTTTTATGTTACACCTGCCCCAACCCCTTCCAAAAGTTTGTCTAAATCCTGAGAGTCTCGAAACTGAGGTGTCATTGGACCGTGAGTGTGATGGTGGCTGATACTACATTTATAGAGCTACTTGTGCTTGCCCAATCTACTTGTATTGCCCCCGCCTACTTGCACTGAGAATGCCTATAAAATTGGTCCACTTTTATTTTTTTTTCCTGGGCCACTTTCAGGTCCCAATCCACCCCTGGCAACTGCACATGATCATACAGCTGCTGGACAGTGACAGCCAGTCTCGGCTATGATACAGCTTGCTCCCATCCAGCAATTAATTGACCTACAGGAACTACAGAAGCTGAAGGGTCCTCGAGAATCCAGATCAGCTTTTCAGTATTTGCAAGGGGATATTTTCCTCATGTAACTGGACTTAAAGAGGCTCTATCATTGGGAAAATTCATTTTTAACTAAGCACATCCATCCTTGCATAGCCTTTAGAAAGGCTATTCCACACATACCTTTTGTATGTAAATCACCTCAGTGGCTTTTGAATGAGCCCATTTTTATTCTTATGCCAATTAGCCTCTTGGTGCACCCCGGAAGTCTCATCGTGCACCCTCTGTGCTATTCTTTCCTATGTATGTGTACAGAACAGGCTGCTGATGATGATGACTTCCTGCTTCCTGTTTGCACACACGGATAGGAGAGATTAGCAGAGAGGAGGCTGCTGGGAACTTCCTGTGCTGGCTGGAAGCAAATTAGCATATGAATAAAACCCGTTTCATTAAAAAAATACTGAGGCAATTTACATACAAAAGGTATGTGTGAAATAGCATTTCTAGAGGTTATGCAAGGATGTGATTAGTTAAAAATGACTTTTCCCAATGTTAGAGCCCCTTTAATATGTTAGTCCCAGTTACAGGGCAATGATCCAAAAAAAAAATGCTATGTTAAAAGGCCCCTATAGGTCTATTATGACCTTATGAGGAGTACAATGTGTAAAATAAATAAATAGATACATAAGAAGACAAAAATTAAAGTAAAAAAAAAATAGATATCACTACCACACCCTCAGGTTCTAGCCCTTCCAGTGGCAAGATAAATATACAGTATTTGTTACCAACATGAATATTAATGTAACGGTGAGGGAAAACTATTAACAAAATAATTTAGCAGCCCTTTAAGAAAAAGAACAAAAACAAGCATATTTATTCTCTTTTTTTAGATTTTCCTATTAAGGATAAAAAAGCTTGCAAAAATAAATATAATATAAAATAAACCTTAAAGTATTAGGACATTAGTAAAAAATCAGAACGAAAATAAATCTGAAGGAAATGTTATAGCCTTAAAAACCAAATGTACCAAAAAAATTTGAAAAGGTGTTCGGTTGTGAATTAGGGATTATCAAGCAGTTGGAACAAATTTGTTATCACTACATACTAACAAAACCCTTATAAGGGGTGTAACATGAGAGGGTGCAAAGGGTATGGTCATATCCACCCAAGGGGCCATGATGTGTCTCTTCCCAATATGAGGAAACCTTTAATCAATACTTTATAGTTGGGGTGCTGGGTGCAGATTTTACATTGGAACCCAGCAGCTTCATGTTATGCCTCTGTCCAGACACAAATAGGAAATATTTTTGTGACACAATATCACAAACCAATCTTGTCTTTAAAAGCTAATTATCCTGTGGCGCAAATATGTAGATATGTCTAGCCAAAAGTTAAAGTAAGAAAGGACACATCTGCATCTATCTATCTACAGAATATAGTAAATAGTCGTGGCTGGACTATTTCAATGGTAATCAATAGACTTTATAAGCTTAGACAGGCAACCAGGAAATGTGCTAGATTTATTACAGTGGTTAAAGGGGTATTCCCATGTACATAATAACATCTATATTTATAGATAATTAAAAGTTAAACATTTTTGCAAATATAAGTAATTAAAAATTCAGCAAATTTTTAAAGATGTTCTCTCACTTTCTTAGTGGTGACAGTCTGTTATTTTGATCGGTCGCCAATGGTTATGACCATTATTGCAGAAACTTTCTATGGTCTGGGACTTGTCAGGAACCCAGCCATGATTTTCTTATTGTACCTGGGTTATCAGGCAGGGATACTACATGTATCAGAAGATATCCCGGCCACGATAAAGACATCATGGCTGATTTTCTGACCTTAGAATGTTCTTGCATTCATGGTCGTATCCACTGGAAACTGATCAAGACAACAAACTGTGACCACAAGATATTTAGAGAAAATCTTTAAAACTCTGCAAAATGTTTAATTACTTATATTTGCAAAAAATGTTTAACTTTTAATTATTTACAAATTTTTTAAAAAAAACTATGTACATGGGAATACCCCTTTAATGCTGGATGATAAATTTGGTGCTCCTTTAGGCTGTATTCACACAGAGTAACGCCAGGCGTTTTTTGTGTGTTTTTTGCACATAGCGCCGCGTTTACGCCGCGTAGCGCCGCGTTAACGCCGCGTATACGCCGCGTTAACGCCGGGCAACGCCACCGCTAAATAGCGCGGCGTTAACGCGGCGTATACGCGGCGTTAACGCGGCGCTACGCGGCGTAAACGCGGCGCTTTGTGCAAAAAACACACAAAAAACGCCTGGCGTTACTCTGTGTGAATACAGCCTTAGACTGTCTAGTCTAAGATTATACTACCTATTAGTGGTAATATAATTATGGCAGAAATTGTTACATTTCGTCACTTTTAACCCTTTCCCGACATGCGCCGTAATAGTACGGCGCATGTCGGGTCTGTAACTATGGCGACCGCCCAGGAGCCGGGCGGCCGCCATAGCCGCCGGGTGTCTACTGCTTTAAGCAGTAGACAACCGGCTCTAATGCCTCCGATCGGTCCCCAGGCATTAACCCCTCCGGGCCGCGGTCAAAGGCGCCGGAGGCGCCATTTTCCCGGCGGCGCTTGGGCGCCGCCATTTTGGCCGGGATCGCCGGCTCCTGGAGCATGCTCCAGGGCTGATGTCCTATTGCCATGACAGCCGGGAGCCTTGTACAGGCTCCCAGGCTTGTCTGCAAATCCTCTCTTTTGTAGGCTGGTCTATGCAGCCTGCAAAAGAAAGGATGCTTTTTTGCAATGCATTGCAATGTATTAGCATTGTAATGCATTACATTAGTGATCAGACCCCCTGGGGTTCAACACCCCTAGGGGGTCTAATAAATGCAAAAAAAAATTAAAAAAAAAAGTTAAAAAAATATAAAAAAATATAAAAAGAATTAAAAGTTCAAATCACCCCCCTTTCCCTAGAACACATATAAAAATAGTTAAAAACTGTGAAACATTTACATGTTAGGTATCCCCGCGTCCGAAATCGCCCGCTCTACAAATTTATAAAAATATTTTTCCTGTTCGGTAAACGCCGTAGCGGGAAAAATAGTCGAAAGTGCCAAACGTTTTTTCACTGTTTTGATTCTGATAAAAATTTGAATAAAAAGTGATCAAAGCAATAACATTTCCCGAAAATGGTAGAACTAAAAAGTACACCCAACCCCGCAAAAAAAGACGCCCTATGCATCCCCGTACACTTACGTATAAAAAAGTTACGGCCGTCGGAATATGGTGACTTTTAGAAAAAAAAATTTTTAACACAGTTTTGGAATTTTTTTTAGGGGTCAAAATGTAAATAAAACCATATAAATTCAGTATCCCTGGAACCGTACCGAAACACAGAATATAGGGGACATGTCATTTTGGCTGCACAGTGAACGCCGTAAAACCAAAGCCCGTAAGAAAGTCGCAGAAATGCATTTTTTCTTCAAATCCACCCCATTCTGAATTTTTTTCCTGCTTCCCAGTACATTATATAGAATAATTAATGGTGGCATCATGAAGAAAATTTTGTCCCGCAAAAATTAAGACCTCATATGGCTCTGGGAGCAGAGAAATAAAAAAGTTATGGGGTTTAGAAGGAGGGGAGTCAAAAACGAAAAGCGAAAATCAAAAAATGCCATCGGCGGGAAGGGGTTAAAGGGGTTAGCCACTTTCAGACCAATATTGACAAACAAATGTACAATAAAAATATAATAATACAATTTTCCAATATACTTTCTGTATCAATTCCTCACGGTTTTCTAGATCTCTGCTTGCTGTCATTCATTCTGTTACTTCTAGAGGATAAAACTCTGACCATGGTCATGTGATTTACGGTCCATGGTCATGTGATTTACGGTCCATGGTCATGTGATGAGCACACAGGAGCCGCTCGTTACAGTCACAGCACAATAATCAGACATCTGCCTGGTAATCAGCTGTGCACCTGTGTGCTCATCACATGACCATGGACCGTAAATCACATGACCATGGACCGTAAATCACATGACCATGGTCAGAGTTTTATCCTCTAGAAGTAACAGAATGAATGACAGCAAGCAGAAATTTAGAAAACCACGAGGAATTGATACAGAAAGTATATTGGAAAATTGTATATCTTTTTATTGTACATTTGTTTGTCAATATTGGTCTGAAGGTGGCCAACCCCTTTAAGCTATGTCCCTTTATCCTGTAAAGCCATGGCCATCAAACTGCATGTGTCATACTGTGCCAGGATGCCGCGGGATGTGGCAAAGTATACCAAAATGTGCCAATATACACAAAAATGCACCACATTTTATACCACAGTCTAGTCAAAATGACAATAATAAATCTTCCCATAGGTCTGAATACTTGAGGATATCTTTTATCAGAAGCTGGTAAAAATGAGTGCCTTAAATTATTCCTTATCTGTAAATCTCTGCCACTTGAACCATGCAAAATGTTATAGAGTATTCTAGTAAAAATAATGTAACTAATCATGTTACCGATTTACTTTTTTTTAATGCATATACAAATTAGATTCTAATTACATATTATCCGTGGCTGTTTTACAGCACCATGAATATGGTTTACTATTAGACTACATGGATACTTGCTCTTTATGTCTTTATAGCACTTGCAGACACATTGAAAGAGATGTTATCTGGTTGCAATTCAGTGAAGATAAAATTAAGCATCAACTTGAATCTGAATTAGGAAAATTAATGCTTTCGGAACTACTTGCTGTTAATTTAAAAGCATTTGGAATGTCTGTATACAAGACGCTATATATTTAATGTTGTTTGCATACATTCTGGTTATGAAGACTCATCTGATCAGCTCTCATCATATTCGTTGAAACACTGAGTGAGTATTCAAGGTTATACAGCATATTGCCCTTTTAATGCTTTGTTCTTACACTCATCATCTCCAGAAGTGTCCTCAAGCTATCTAGCAGCTCTGTATGTCATTCTGAAAGCATGGGCTGCCATCTAGTGGTGCTACAATTAAAGCCAACGCATTGATTCGCTAATGAGTAGGTCATGCATGGGCTCCCTACGTACGTGTTCTAAAATTAGTGTTATTTTCTATTATTATTTTTTAATAACGATAATTGTCATTATTTACCAATGCATAAACAGCAATCACATCATTAGGAAAATAGAAATGTAAAATAAGTACTAAATGCAACAGAGCGATAGGAGTTTAAGTAATGTAATAACTATAGTAAATGAAATAAACGTAAACTTTTCACAAATATGATTATACATTGGAAACAAAATAAAAGCAGAGAACGCAGCGATTCGAATGACCATGGTTATGAAATATTGAATGGAGGTTAATATGCTTAATAGAATCAAATCAATAAAGAGCTCTTTGATCATCACATCACAGTCAATTACAGGTTCAGATCTTATATATGAAAAGAACATTCACATTGTGAACTGAACTCAGCAGGACGACTTCCCACAATGCACTGCACTCTTTCACTGGCTTGCTGATTCTCTCCAGCCTTAGACATCTAAGGGCTGTATTGTGCGCTCTCCCTGAACTTGAATGTAACCAGGGTGACATGAATAAACTATGCACCACGGTACATGTAATGAATTATAATCATCATCCCACAGCAATCGTATATGGCAGAAATAACTAGCTGCTGTGTTCTTATCACGCGCTGCCGTTTGCACCGTGTTTTTAAAGTCAGTCAAATTTGTCTAATTTTAAATCATAATAATCTCTTACAAAAACAAAAGGCGTGACCTGTCTTTTCCTTAAGAAGTCTACAGTCACATTCTTCTCGGAATTTTTCCATGTGACAGAGCAATGCTACAATTAAAGCACAATAATTTGCTTATTATTCCAGTCAGGCATTAGTCCTAGTAATGGGGTACTTGGTGGAAAGATGGATTTTCTTGTTAGGAGCTAAGCACGGGATTAGCTGAATTCTCCATGGAGAAATCTTGATTTGTTCAAGGTCTTTCATGTTTTCTACAGAGAAAGGATTATGTCTGCTTAAAGAGAGGCCTTGCTTAAAAAGCTACAAAGTATAAGAAAGGGATTTAGGGCAGCCGGGCCTACGGTTAAGTAGCTGAGGGGTAGAGGGAGTTTTAGAGCAGAGGATTATTTAAAGCCATGAAGTTCAAAAAATAATTGGTTTAGCTCTGCTGGGTCAATGCAAGGTAACATGCTGGAAAGGCATTTAAGCATAGGCTAATATTCATTTTACTGCAGCTAATTATTGCAAGGATTCAAGGGAAATTGAGAAAAAAGTCCTGCTCTCCAGTGGGGTTTTAATCATTTTTTTTACTCGTATTCTCCTTTTCTCTCTTTCCTCGTCACTTCTACATTTTCTCTGTCCATCCATCATTTTCAAGGCAATGCCATGTACTTATTTTCTTTTTTTTTTCTTTTTTAAAAAAGCAGAATTTCACCGACATATCTTATATTGTTACTGTTTGATACTGTTTGCTATATTGATATTGCTTACTATTGTTGGGGCATACCTCTAGTGTCATGGTTCCCATCGCTGAGCGGTGATAATGTCAGGACAGTGGAATGTGTCTGTTGAAGCCACTTATTGAATGCTTTGGTCACTCACTGGCCATTTGCAATATATATATATATATATATATATATATATATATATATATATATATATATATATATATATATATATACACACATATATGGGAGACCACTGATGTATCTGAGCTGGATCATTGGTGTATCTGAGAGATTACTATTACCTTTTTGTTATTTCAGAGCATTTACTGCAGGTTTTATTTATTTTCTGTAAAACAGGATTAGTTTCATCAGCCGAGTGCATATATATATATACAGTCCTATGAAAAAGTTTGGGCACCCCTATTAATCTTAATCATTTTTAGTTCTAAATATTTTGGTATTTATAACAGCCATTTCAGTTTGATATATCTAATAACTGATGGACACAGTAATATTTCAGGATTGAAATGAGGTTTATTGTACTAACAGAAAATGTGCAATATGCATTAAACCAAAATTTGACCGGTGCAAAAGTATGGGCACCTCAACAGAAAAGTGACATTAATATTTAGTAGATCCTCCTTTTGCAAAGATAACAGCCTCTAGTCGCTTCCTGTAGCTTTTAATCAGTTCCTGGATCCTGGATAAAGGTATTTTGGACAAATAATTCAAGTTCAGTTAAGTTAGATGGTCGCCGAGCATGGACAGCCCGCTTCAAATCATCCCACAGATGTTCAATGATATTCAGGTCTGGGGACTGGGATGGCCATTCCAGAACATTGTAATTGTTCCTCTGCATGAATGCCTGAGGATTTGGAGCGGTGTTTTGGATCATTGTCTTGCTGAAATATCCATCCCCGGCGTAACTTCAACTTCGTCACTGATTCTTGAACATTATTCTCAAGAATCTGCTGATACTGAGTGGAATCCATGCGACTCTCAACTTTAACAAGATTCCCGATGCCGGCATTGGCCACACAGCCCCAAAGCATGATGGAACCTCCACCAAATTTTACAGTGGGTAGCATGTGTTTTTCTTGGAATGCTGTTTCTTTTTGGACGCCATGCATAACACCTTTTTTTATAACCAAACAACTCAATTTTTGTTTCCAAAATGAAGCTGCCTTGTCCAAATGTGCTTTTTCATACCTCAGGCAACTCTATTTGTGGCGTACGTGCAGAAACGGCTTCTTTCTCATCACTCTCCCATACAGCTTCTATTTGTGCAAAGTGCGCTGTATAGTTGACCGATGCACAGTGACACCATCTGCAGCAAGATGATGCTGCAGCTCTTTGGAGGTGGTCTGTGGATTGTCCTTGACTGTTCTCACCATTCTTCTTCTCTGCCTTTCTGATATTTTTCTTGGCCTGCCACTTCTGGGCTTAACAAGAACTGTCCCTGTGGTCTTCTATTTCCTTACTATGTTCCTCACAGTGGAAACTGACAGGTTAAATCTCTGAGACAACTTTTTGTATCCTTCCCCTGAACAACTATGTTGAACAATCTTTGTTTTCAGATCATTTGAGAGTTGTTTTGAGTAGCCCATGATGCCACTCTTCAGAGGAGATTCAAATAGGAGATCAACTTGCAATTGGCCACCTTAAATACCTTTTCTTATGATTGGATACATCTGGCTATGAAGTTCAAAGCTCACTGAGGTTACAAAACCAATTTTGTGCTTCAGTAAGTCAGTAAAAAGTAGTTAGGGGAATTCAAATCAATAAAATGATAAGGGTGCCCATACTTTTGCACCGGTCAAATTTTGGTTTAATGCATATTGCACATTTTCTGTTAGTACAATAAACCTCATTTCAATCCTGAAATATTACTGTGTCCATCAGTTATTAGATATATCAAACTGAAATGGCTGTTGCAAACACCAAAATATTTAGAACAAAAAATGATTAAGATTAATAGGGGTGCCCAAACTTTTTCATAGGACTGTATATATATATAATCACTATTTTATATATATATATCACTATTTTATATATATATCACTATTTTTTTTAATTTCCTGATTAAAATTTATGCCGAAACATTTTTCTTTCCTGGTCTCATTTTTTTTTTTTTCTCTAGTCCAAGACATAGAACACAACCTATTCTTTATTATGAGAGTGTTGGGGGTTTGTTCTATGACAGGCTGGGCTGTCCCCTGTTGTTGCTATATGTGACCTTAGGTTATCTGCCTCCAGCTTTGTAATACATGTGCAACCTTTTGTAATCCTGTCTGTAATGGTTAGGTGATGGCTGAAAAAATAACATATCACTAACTGTCAAATTTCAAAGTGTTTAAATTTTTATGAGACACCACTAAAATGTATAAAAAAATGTTGTAGCATAAGTGTGACTGAAGTGTTTTACTCAATACATGGTTTATCTATCTTTTGTCAGCTACAGTTATATATAATGTTTATAGCTTGTTGCCCAGGTTTTAGACCACCTCCAATATCTAGTAGCATTGACTGGGCTGGTGACATCAGTCCCTGTTTCTCTTCATTGTGATTGATGGCTAATACAGTCTGAAATTGCTCTCAGATGCTGAGCCCTGCAGAGGGCTAGAACAGTGCTGATCAGTGCCCTTGTTATCTTTGTGATTAAATCCAGACATGCAAAATGTACAGTTTAGTCTCCTCAACAAGCTAACCTGAGCTGTGCATCACTCAACCTGCCCACTAACTTGTCACTGAATCCAGGAAGTGGAAGAGAGAGGAGAGCAGGTAGAAGTTCAAGGGCTTTTTCGTATAACACGCGTCTTTTTGCACGCGGGCAGACGCACGCACTAAAAGACGCGCTTTATATAAAAAAGCCTTTGAACTCAATGGCTAACTACATTTTACACATGTATTTTTACACGTGTAAAATGGACAGAATACACAGTGCGTAGACAGAATACACGGATCGTAAACTCCGTGTGAAGGGGCCCTTAGGGAGCCTGCACACGGAGTTTACGCTCACTCATTCTGAACGTAGAACTCGTTCAGAGTGAGCAGCGTAAAAAACAGATCCCATTGACTTGAATGGGTGCCGGCATACACGCCCTCTCCATTGAAATCAATGGGAGGCTTTTTTTACCTATTGCTTTCAATGTGATACGCGTAATCTTCAATATGATACTCGTTTTTTGACGCGTTTTTTACAGCTCGTGCTTACTCTATCTGAACGGCCCGACTGCGTTCACACAGAGTTTTTTGGTCAGGAATTTGGTCAGGAAAAATCTGCTCAGCAAAATTCCTGAAGTGTTTTTTGAAGCGTGTTTTTGAAGCATTTTCCACCTTAAAAATCAATGCAAGTCAATGGGAGGCGGAAAATGTCAAAATTTGTCAAAAACACCTCAAAAAACGATAGCGGTTTTTCCTCCTCCCATTGACTTGCATTGAATTTTTCAGGCGGAAAACGCCTGAAGAATGGACATGTTGCTTCCTTTTTCTGCTAGTGGAAAATATGCTAGCGGAAAAAAAAAAGCAGGTTACATAGCACTGTATGGTGAGGCGTTTTTTTGGAGGAGGATTTTGAGGCGAATTCCTGACCAAATTCCTGACCGAAAAACTCAGTGTGAACGCAGCGTACATGGGCAAACCCTTTAACATGATAAATTGGCTTAACCTACTGTGTATCATGTTCTCACAAATGTATTCCTTTTAAAGCACCCCTTAAGGCTAAGAACCAAAAGCAGAGTTTTTCTTGCTGCAGACAATTATCTGATTTTCTGACCACAGAAAATTCCTGCAATCATGGTGGAATTAATTGAAAACTGGTCAAGACAACACACTGTCACCACTAAGGCCTAGTCCACATCTGCGCTTGGTATTCCGTTCTGCGAGTCAGCTTGCGGACCCTTAAACGAAATAACGAATGCATTAAAAAGCGGTTAGCAAAGAAACCACACGGACCCCATAGACTATAATGAGGTCCATGTGTTTTCCAAGTTGTGTTCATATGAATCATACGGAGAGAAAATTCTGTATAACCCCTTTAAGCTACCTACATAGACATTTTTTTGTTGGTGTTTTTTTAATATCACTTTTTATCACTGCATCTGGAAACACCATAACTGAATAATTGAATGTCATATAGAATTAGCAATGGGACATGCTTCATTTACTACTATGTAGCAGTCATTGGTACAATGTAGGCTCTCGGATACCTATGGATCCTGGAGATATGTACAGCGCATTTGTATCAGTCAGAAGTATTTATACGTAGGCCACCTAGCTATACGTATATCTTGTTTTTCTTTCTTTTTTTCATGCCTTAGTATGATCTTTTGTTCCTATCCCATCTAGTGTTGCCTTCAGTATGTTGTTACTCAAATGTACCATTACCTGAATTAATCGACTATTTAATGGGGCCATTGCTGAATGTTTCCTATCATGTTTCGCCACTGATTACAAAGAAAGCATAATTTGTCCATCTCCAAGAAGAACACATTATGCTGGCGTCACATCCAGCCACTGGAAGTGTTATCTCTTTCTGCAACATAAACACTGATAACCAGTGCAGCGCATTTGTTACATAGAGGTTAGAGCTATTAAGGAAGACTAACAGTGTGAAGCTGTTCAAAGTAAAATCTTACAAGAGCAACCCTTTTCAGTGCAGAAAGCGCTTTAAGGGAAGAAACGGAACAAATCATTTGTATCCATGGTGACCACATCCAGGCTAAATCATTCTACCAGCTTACCACACACACAGTCATGCACAAACATACATCTCCCAAAATGTCTGCATTATCCCCATACTCCTTCGTAGCCTCTATGGATTGATGAATTACTCAAGGCTTTGATGATTGGGATTTCATGATTCTTATTTTGTAAGGGATGCATTTCTTTATCAGGCAATGTCAACTTCACAAGCAGGCTGTGGCTGTGACAGGCTTTTGGAATACTTGTCACAGCAAATGAAAAGCCACCGTCTGAGCTGTCAGCGCACTTAAAACTGAGTTGTCAATTAGCCACCCAATGTGTGTGGTCAGACAGTTTTTCCTCGGAGGGTATGTTTTCCTGCCAGCTATATCATCTGTTAGTTGAACTCAAGCAGAGCAAGAGAGCACCCGGTGGCTAGGTTATTTCAGATTCTCACTGCTCTTCAAGAGAGCAAAGATGACAGGTACAATACTCATTAACAAAAATGTGTTTTACATACTAAGTATGCTTAGGAGAACTGGCACTTAAACATGGAATTAACCCACAGGAGGCTGGGAAGGCAAGCTGCTTTGACTAGCGAAAAAGGCATTTCATACATCATTACGTCCATACAAACACACAAGGGCCACACACTTCTTACCCAAGCAGAAGGGAAGCCACAGCCATAATGTATTGACAGAAAAGAATGTATATATTATCTTATTGATCAAAAGCATTATTATTGAAAAAAAAAACTTTGCTGAGGGGGAGATTTACAGATCTACTGCGCCATAAAAAGTTCTAAGGTTTGCAACTTTTAAAATTCCAGTTGCCATAAAAAATGCTGCAACCGGCATTTTCTTTTGACCTCGCCACTTTCCAAAAAGGGGGTGTGCTGGGAGTATTCTAGGGCAGAGCCTTCAGCTCTACCAGAGTTAAAGGGGTTGTCCCATCTCAAGGATCCTATCTATACTGGTAGCTTATGTAAATTGAAGCCTTTTTCTGAATATATTGCTTTAGAAATTCTGCTTTATTTGCCTGCTATGTGACCTTATTCCTTCCGTTGTTTACACAGCATTGCTATAACCACAGACCTGGGAAATAGGACAAGCGTCGTCACTTACTCATTGCCAGCAGGACAATACATTCAGCTAATTGCACTTTGCTGATAAAGCCCTGTCTCTATCTCTCTAAAGGAATCTGTTCTGTACAAGAATCTGCAGATTATCTGACCTGTAGAAGTGTTCTGTGTCAGCAGGAGGGAGAGAAATACAGGAAATGAGAAGAAGACACTGCATACAGCCTGGCTGATACATTATGATGGGAGAACCCTTTTAACATCATATACAGCAAAAAACTGGTATAAATGATGCCTGAAATCTATACCAAGTATGAGCTGATGTAGATTTCCATGCAGGCACATGGCCAGGCAGAGGATGCACCTGATTTATGAGGAGGCACATCCTTCTTTTCTGCATAGGACATATAAAGACTAGAGATGAGCGAGTAGTATTCGATCAAGTAGGTATTCAATCGATGACTACGGTATTCGAAATACTCGTACTCGATCGAGTACCACTCGCTATTCGAATGGAAAAGTTTGATGCAGAACCAGCATTGATTGGCCGAATGCTATACAGTGGCCAGTCAACGCTGGTTCTTCTCCTACCTTTAGAAGTCTTCTCCGTGCAGCATCCCCGCGGCATCTTCCGGCTCTGAATTCACTCTGCCAGGCATCGGGCCTGGGCAGAGCCGACTGCGCATGCCCGCTTGTAGTGCGCAGTCGCAGTCGGCTCTGCCCAGGCCCAGTGAATTCAGAGCCGGAAGATGCCGCGGGGACGCTGCACGGAGAAGACTTCTCGGAGGATCCAGCCCTACCCTCACTCGAGGACTTGGTAAGTATAATTTGATCGAACGTTGCCTACCCCTGAAACGAGCATTTTCCCCCCATAGAGTATAATAGGGTTCGATATTCGATTCGAGTAGTTGAATATTGAGGGGCTACTCAAAACGAATACCGAATCTCGAACATTTTACTGTTCGCTCATCTCTAATAAAGACCAGTGTAGAAAACAGCCCGTTTTTCATAAATGTCCCTGTTTTCTACTGACAGCAATCTGGGTGCACCATTCAATAGGCAAGATGCCTGCTTGCAGTACTTTTCTCTCCACGTGATTCATGTGGACACCGCATGGAAAACACACCGACCCCATTATAGTCTAAGGGCTCCATGTGGTTTTTTAGCTAACCACTTTTTAATGCGTTCGTTATTCCATTAGGGGAGTCTCCAAGCGGACGTTTCGAATGGAATACCGAATGCAGATGTGAACCAGGCCTTAGGTGGCAAAACTGAACAGCTCAAATAACTCTTTTGTAAATGGTGTGATTTTGTGTTATAAGCCTCCAGTTTTACAGTATAACATACATTTTACACTTGGCACATCTGGGGACTTGATTCTGAGGGCCAGCATCCCTGTAGGCCCCAGATTTAATACACCGTTGTATGTGTGAACCTGTGTGCTGCAATGCAGGGTCTACATCAGTAAAGAAAAGTGATGCCAAATAGGGGGCTTACGGGACTGCCATTAACACCTATACCTGTGAGGGAAGGAGCATGGGCAAGGGGGTATAGGGAGGAAAATCAGTCAAGGTTGAAGTACTGAGGATTTATTACAATCCTAATGTGCTGTAATAAGCATAATGTGTTGTTATAACAATCTGCCATTCTTCTCTACAGGAGACTGAAGAATGATGTGCAAGACCACTGTTCTGCTCAGAAGAAGCAGCTGCTTCCTTATCTGAAGCTCTTACTGCACAGTCAGGGTAGATGGGGCCCAGTCTGAAGTAAGTTGAGACAGGCCCAATGCAAAACACCCCCAGTGGCTCTATCTAATGCTGCGTACATTCCTGCCCTCTTATGATGATGAAATGGATATTCACCCTGCGCATTATGTGCACTGCACTAGTTGTAAAATCGCCTATGTAAAATAGGGGATGCTAGCCTATTTTAGGGCTCAGTGTGATAACTGAAAAATGTTATTTTATTTTTATAGTAGATACTGACACCAAGTTTAAAAAACATGAATACTTGTTTTCAACAATATCTGGTGATATCTGATTGATTTCATTAAAACTATTAATTTTTGTATATATTGATACAATTATATCAGAATCAGAATCATTGTATCAGAAATGTTTTTATTTTGAGTGGCCAATTTTTAACTGATACATGAGTAGTTGATGGACTAAAAGTTATAACTAAAAATCATGCTTCTAGATATCTACTGTAGGAAAATATGGTTACCAGGCTTGTTGTTGTGCTGTAGTGTTTTGGGTTTTTTTAAATAATTCTTTGGGGTCCATTTATCAAGGTTCTTGTGCACATTATTTTTGTCGGGGAAACGGAGTATGTTTTAGTAGTAACATTTTAAGATTTATTATGTGCTTTTGCCTTTTGAGCAGGTAAAGCACATGCAAGTACACCTCAGAAAGAGGGGCGCACAGCTAAAAAAAAAGGCTAAAAAAACATAGGTAATAAATTCCTTCAACTGTGCTTCCAGTGCTTGTATCAAACATCAGCTCTACCGTCTATAACTAATGACATTCCTACAGGAGGATGACAGGAGTGATGTATTATATGACATATGTCATTTATGTTTTTCTCCCATGTTCCAGTGGAAGTCAGTGTAAAACAGAGGAAAAGAAAAAAAAAACGTTGTTGTCCCCACGGACTTCAATTTGAATCGTATGCAGGACTTGATGTTAATAATGACAATGGTTTGTCATGTTTTTTTATTAATTTGTCATTAGCTCCTAAGCAAAAAAAAATGAAGTTGAGAACACAATCTAAGAAAAGTTATTTGATAGCACAGAAAAATAACTACAAAAGAGTTGTATGAGAGTAAGAATGACTGGCTGTGTGTAATATTGCTAATAAAACTCATTTTACACACGTATGAGTGACAACTCATTTATTTTAAAAAGTTGTATAGTAACATAGTAGATGATGATGGATGACGATAAAGGTCCATCTTATAACCCTACAGTGTTAATCCAAAGGAAAGCAAAAAAATATATACTGTATATATTCGGCAATCAGTATAAAACCCTGGATCTTTACCAAAAATGAAAACCAGTAACCTGTGATATTTTTCCATTCAAGAGAGGCACCCAGGCCCTTCTTGAACTTGCCTAGTGAAGCATCCATCACAACTCCCATAGCCTCATTGCTCTTAGGGCCTATTCACACGGAGTAAACGGGTGCGCAATGCGCCGTGTTTATGGGACGTTTGTGCCGCGATTTTGACGGTGCATGTTTGCGGTCGTGTTAACGCGGCGTTAACGCGACTGCAAACATGCACCGTCAAAATCGCGGCACAAACGTCCCATAAACGCGGCGCATTGCGCACCCGTTTACTCCGTGTGAATAGGCCCTAAGAGCAATGTCTGAGTATTTACCATTAACAAGTACCCTCTGTTTCCTATCAATTAGCCAGTTGGGAACCCAAATGCATATGTTTGCTTCCAGTCCCAACATTCTCATTTTGCATACCAACCATTTATGTGGTAAAGTATGTTGAAGTGTCTTAAAGTTATTACCACATAAAGTGACACATGTCAATTTTCTTTTTTTGTTCAATAGTTTTTATTGAAGAGGACCTTTCACCTCCTTGGACACATATAGTGTAATATACCGCTAGAAAGCCGACAGTGTGCTGAATTCAGCGCACTGTCGACTTTCACGTTCTGTGCCCCCTTTGAAGAGCTATCGGTGCCATTACCGTAGCTCTCTCACTGTCAGAAGGGCGTTTCTGACAGTCAGGTAAGCCCCTTCTCACAGTAGCGTCTATAGCCCTATACTGTGAGAGAGGGTGTTCCTTACAACCCAGCCATGATGCTGAGCAGTTCTTATCTATGGATGAGTACTTTCAGGAGGGGAGGAAGGCGTTCCTCACCACTCTCACAGTACAGTGCAATAGACGCTGCCGTGAGGAAGGGCGCTCCTGACTGACTGTCAGAAACGCCCTATTAACAGTGAGAGAGAGCTATGGTACCGCCACCGATAGCTCTTTACCAGGGGCACAGAACGGAAAACCCTTTAGTGCACTGAATTCAGTGCACTGTCGGCTTTCTAGCGGTATATAAAACTGCCTGTGCCCCAGGAGGTGAAAGATCCTCTTTAAAGTTTCTAAGCCTAAAGAAAGCAGTACAAAACTGCAACTAGCAGTATAACAATAACAGCATAAAGTATAAAATGTACAAAGTACAGATGTAAGGGGAGGAAGAAGAGGGTACAGGGAGGCGGCTGATCAGAAAAGCAGAAATAAGTCCAGGCCATCAGCCCAAAAGGCAGAAATAAACATAATAGTGAGATGAATCACAGGTGAGCTTGACCTATACAAAAGCGTAGAGGCTTATAATCCAGTAACAATATCCACAGGAAAAAACATTGAAAAATGGGGCCATGTACTTAAAGTGTTTTTTAATCGTGTCCTTAAGGAGTTAATAAAGATTAAAAAAAGAGATAAAAAGAAGAACGCCGAATAACGACCCCTGTGGCACCCCACTAGTGACTATGTCCCAGTCTGAGTATTTCCCATTAACAAATATGTTTCAATTTTCTATGCTAGCCTTTTATGCGGTGGAGTATCAAATGCCAGTCTTGTGGGACAAACACTGTTTGTAGTAAGTTCTGAATACAAGAGTTCTGATATAGTGGTCTATCTATCACTCAGTGGCATAACTACCGTGGTAGCAGCAGTAGCAGCTGCCACAGGGCCCGGGACATTGGGGGCCCGGTGGCAGCCGCAGCCGCTGCGTTTTTTTGTTTTTTTTTAATAGGCCGTTACCGGCTGGAGTTACTCCAGCCGCTAACGGGCCCTATATACTTACCGATCCTGGTAGGGGCCGGAATCGGTAAGTGACACTGCGGGCCCCACAAGCACTATTATACTCGGGGGTCTTTTCGGACCCCCGAGTATAATGATCGGAAGTGCAGGAGAGGTAACTGAACATAAAAAACTGTGTTACTTACCTCTCCAGGCTCCACGCAGGCTTCGGCCTACTTGTGTGACGTCTCAGACGTCACATGATCGGGGCCTGCGTCCTTATGCGTCGCGACGCAGGCTCCCGGTCACATGACGTCCCTGACGTCATTGAAGATGGCCGCCAGCGGGGAGTCGGGAGACAGGTAAGTTACAGTGTTTTTTGTTTTTTTTTATGTTGTTCTTCCCCTGGGTCTCTGATTATTATACTCTGGGGTCTGAAAAGACCCCAGAGTATAATAATTGTTAATGGGGTCCACAACGGGGCATAATAGTGGGTGAAGGGGCCACAATGGGGGATAATACTGTGTGTAGGGGCCACAATGGGGCATAATACTGTGTGCAGGGCCACTATGGGGGATAATACTGTGTGCAGGGGCCACTATGGTGCATAATAGTGTGTGCAGGGGCCACTATGGGGTATAATACTGTGTGCAGGGGCCACTATGGGGTATAATAATGTGTGCAGGGGCCACTATGGGGTATAATAATGTGTGCAGGGGCCACTATGGGGTATAATAATGTGTGCAGGGGCCACTATGGGGTATAATAATGTGTGCAGGGGCCACTATGGGGTATAATAATGTGTGCAGGGGCCACTATGGGGTATAATACTGTGTGCAGGGGCCACTATGGGGTATAATAATGTGTGCAGGGGCCACTATGGGGTATAATAATGTGTGCAGGGGCCACTATGGGGTATAATAATGTGTGCAGGGGCCACTATGGAGCGTAATAGTGTGCGTAGGAATGCGGGGGGTGGGGTCGTGCGGGGTTTTCGGCGTCAGCCAGGGGGGGGGGGGGGGCCCATGTCAAAGGTTCGCCATGGGGCCCCGCCATTCCTAGTTACGCCACTGCTATCACTGTATTTAATTCCTCCAGAATATGAGAAGGGATATCATCTATGGTTTTTAAGATGCCACTACACTTCTTCCTGGGTTAAGCAGGTTGCATTTAATGGAGAGTTTACATTATCTCTAGTCATGCCACCAGTCATGGTATTTTCCTGTGTAAATACAGTAGAGAAGAAGGAATTTATCCCCTTAGGACAAAACTATATTTTTCAAATCTTACGTGTCACTTTCTGTGGTGATAACTTTAAATGCTTTAACTTATTAAAGAGATATTAAAAATGTTTTTTCATGAAACATCATACCTCATATGGTAAATTTTGGAAGATATGTATTATGTTAAATAATGAAAAAAATAGGAAATTGTGAAAATATGGAAAAAAAATACAGTTTTAATATATATATACTTTAAAATGTTATGCCTTTCATATAGATAGTCATACTGCCCAAAAGACTTAATAAATACAATGTAACATATCTGTTTTATTTTAGCATCAAATTTTAATCACCTTTCAATATTTTTTTCGGATATTACAAAACTTACAACTTGAACTTTACAAAAACCCATTTTTCAAGGGACTGGGTCAGTTCTGAAGGGGCCTTGAAAGGTCTCTCTAATAGAAACCACATAAATCACCCCATTCTTAAAACTGCACTCCTGAAATGATTCAAAACAGCTTTTAAGAAGTTTGTCAACACTTTTAACAATTCACAGAAATTAAAATAAAATAGAGGTGAAATTTACACATTTCAATTCCTTTCACTAATACATTCATTAAAATGCGCCCACAATCTGTTATGCAATTTCTCTCAAACTTGGAATTATCCCACATGTGGATGTAAACTAATTTATGGGCACACAGCAAAATGCAGAAGGGAAGGAGTAAAATAATTCACACAGAGTTTTTTGGCAAGGATTTTGAAGAGGAAAAAATCCGCTTCAGGAATTAGAAAATGTTTTTTGAGGCGTTTTTTTGTAGCGTTGTTTGTAGCATTTTTTGAGGCGTTTTTGATTTTTTTTCCTCCAGCACAGTGTAAAGACCTTGAAAAAAAACGCCATCAGTTTTTGAAGCGGTTTTTGCTCAATGAGTGCTATAAATAGAGCTATGAGTGCCGCCATGATGCGGCTCCCCTCAGCCTACAACACAAAAAAAAATTGTTATTAAATGAGAGAAAGAAAGAAAGAAAGAAAGAAAGAAAGAAAGAAAGAAAGAAAGAAAGAAAGAAAGAAACCAATAAAACGTCCTTATTAACAGGTTCTAGCCCCACCCCCGCCAACACCATACATAATAAAAATGACCTTAGCGGAGAGGAAAAATTATTTTATAAAGGTTTTTAGTAGAACTTTGTGTTATTAAAATAAAATAAAAAAAATTAAAAGTGAAGAACAGACCTGTTTTTCCTTCCTCTTTTGTTTATATTTTTCTGGATATAAAAAAAATTAAAAGAACAAAAATAAAAACAACAAAAACATGAAGTCCTATGTGTAACCGGAAAAAAGACGCAGAAATTGGTTGAATAATGCAAATGATAAAAAATGTTATAGCCCTCAAAACCGCACATATAAAAACCTGAAAATGTGCCTGGTCCCAGACCAGAACTTAGCCTGGTACTGAAGACTTATGCCTAATAAACTTTATTTTAAAAATATGGATTATTTTATTAAAAGATAAAAAAAAAATAGGTTCTACAGTTTCTCCTTAGCAATATTCTAACTGTGCGTCACTAGGAAGAAGAAACTGTGTTCGGTGTGTGCACATTCACCTGTAACATCCAATGGCAGACTTCTCAGCCTGCCTCTCCTTTCCTCCCTATGCTCTGCCTGAATATATCATTATACTGTAATTTTTATTTCTGAACTATTGTTTTATACTTATTGTTGAATTCCACTGTCCCTACTTACAGTGGGTTCAGAAAGTATTCAGACCCCTTTAATTTTTTCACTCTTTGTTTCACTGAAACCATTTGCTAAAATCAAAAAAGTTCATTTTATTTCTCATTAATGTACACTCAGCACTCCATCTTGACAGAACCCCCCCCCCCCCCAGAAATGTAGATATTTTTGCAAATGTATTAATAAAGAAAAACTGAAATATTACATAGTCATAAGTATTCAGACCCTTTGCTCAGTATTGAGTACTTGCACACTTTTGAGCTAGTACAGCCATAAGTTTTCTTGGTAATGAAATGGGAAGTTTTTCACATCTGGATTTGGGGATCCTCTGCCATTCTTCCTTGCAGATCCTCTCCAGTTCCGTCAGGTTGGATGGTGAACATTGGTGGACAGCCATTTTCAGGTCTCTCTAGAGATGCTCAATTGGGTTGAGGTCAGGACTTTGGGTGGGCCAGTCAAGAATGGTCACAGAGTTGTTCCAAAGCTACTCCTTTGTAATTTTAGCTGTGTGCTTAGGGTCATTGTCTTGTTGGAAGGTGAACCTTCACCCCAGTCTGAGGTCCAGAGCACTATGGAAGAGGTTTTCTTCCAGGATATCTCTGTACTTGGCTGCAATCATCTTTCCTTCACTTGCAACCAGTTGTCCTGTCCCTGCAGCTGCAAAAAAAAACCATAGCATGATGCTGCCACCACCATGTTTCACTATTGGGATTGTATTGGGCATTGATGAGCAGTGCCTGGTTTTCTTCAAACATACTGCTTAGAATTAACAGCATAAAGTTGGCCTTGGCCAGATCTGTACCTTGCTACAATTCTGTCTCTGAGCTCTTTGGGCAGTTCCTTTGACTTCATGATTCTCATTTGCTCTGACATGTACTGTGAGGTCTTATATAGACAGGTGTGTGCCTTTCCTAATCAAGTCACAGCTGGAGTCCAATGAACGAGTAGAACCATCTCAAGGAGGATCAGAAGGAAATGGACAGCATGTGAATTAAATAGGAGTGTCACAGCAAAGGGTCTGAATACTTATAGCCATGTGATATTTCAGTTTTTCTTTTTTAATAAATTTGCAAAAATATCTACATTTCTGTATCTGTATTTTCTGTGAAGATGGGGTGCTGAGTGTACATTAATGAGAAATAAAATGAACTTTTTTGATTTTAGCAAATGGCTGCAATGAAATAAAGAGTGAAAATTGTAAAGGGGTCTGAATATTTTCCGTACCCACTGTATGTCAGTCCCAGCTACTGGGAAATACAGCAGTAAAAAAACATTAAGAAATATTGTAATGTTGAAATGGGGGGCACTATGTGCGAAATAATATTAAAAAAAAAATAGGAGCTTCTAGTCCTGCACACAAAAGAACAGTGTCTCCTAAGTAAATGAAGTTAATTTGCACTTTTTGCGATTTAAGGCCGTGGCCCCCTGTGGCGTAACTACAAAAAAACACGGCAATTTACAGTCACTGCAAATCCCATCCACACATTCCAGAAAAATATCCAGAGTGATTTTGAAAATCGCAGCATGTCCATTATGCCTATGGAAATCCTGGCGGTTTCTCTATAGGTATAATGGAAGCAGAAAGTCTGCAAAGGAAATGATGTGATGCATTGCTGTTGCATTTTTTGCCGCAGTGCTTTTTTACTGCAGCCCGGTACATGGGACCTTAGCCTAAAAAAGTACTAAAAATAAATTGAAGAACACAGACAGAAGGTTCTTTCTCTTGTATTACGCGATATTATATTATTACTAGCCAGAATATTCTGACTTTATCCCTATTTCTAATGATCTCACTCACAATACTGCCAAATTCATTTCATAATACTGATTGTTCCATTTTCTAGAGGGTGCTGCTAGTGTTACATTTCTGCCACTACTTTTATTTTTATGTGCTTAGTAGGTAGGACAGTTGTTTTTAGAAACAAGGCAAAAATGTGATCACCGAGGGATAATAGAATTTAACGCTTTCAAACAACACTGCTCTGAACTGGTTAATAACCCTAGGGACACGCCAGGCCTGTTATAAATTATATGGACAGTGTTTACCAAGGCAACCAGCTGAGGCTAGGGGAAAGCTTAAGGCTTATTAGCAGCCAAGCTGACAACAAGATGCATGGCAGTTTGTGTTATATATTGCTACTGTGCCTTTCCATTACTTTAACTGAATAACAGAGAGCAAAATGACTGCCATTGCTGATTCTGCTATTTAGCACTGGTGGGTTTTAGCCTTATATTGTGAATGGCAAACAATAGTAGAAATAGCTGATAGTGATATAATATATGGAAAAAGTTAATTGCGGTCAAATATGAAGAACATTTATTGCCAACGTACACACATATGCCATAGGAAATAAATTCCATATTTTCTCAAGTACAAATCAAATCGCCCATACTTAAATGACAAAAAAAGATTGCCACATGTAAAGCTTGCTTGGCTCACATAGTTCACAAGTGTGATGGAGGGCTGACCCCTCGTTCACATCTGCATTTGTATTCTGTTCAGGAGAGCCCGCTTAGGGACCCCCCCATTCCCAAACGGACTACCAAATGCATTTGCAAGCGCTGTGCAGTGAAAGCACACAAATCCCCATAGAGTATAATGGGGTCCGTGTGCTTGCCACCAGACCTCCGGAGGGAACATGCGGACAGGAACGTAGTTCACAATCTACTTTGCCGTCTGCATAATTTTTGCGGGCAGCGGGTGGCAAGCACAGGGACCCTATTATAGTCCGTGTGCTTTTACTGCACAGCGCTTGCAAATGCATTCAGTAGTCCGTTCGGGGGGGTCCCTAAGCAGACTCCCCCGAACGGAATACAAACGCAGATGTGAACGAGGGGTCAGCCCTCCATCACAAGCAGCTGACTTCCTAATTACATCATGGAAGACAGATTTGCATATTCTTCCCATGGTCCTTTGCGAAGTGGAGTGCTAAAGGCTTAATAAGTCTCCACACACCTATATGGTGGTCTCTCCCTAAGGAGTGACAATATTCCCTTAACCCTGTCTAAGCCTCTCATCTCTACCAGGTTATAGTCCTCTTTACATCGAGCTGATGAGATGCAAGTACATCGAAACAGCTGTCCTCGATTGAGAGACTATACCTGGTAATAATCCCAGTGTCATTGCAAAACAAAGGCCTCTTGGAAGGTCGAACATTATGCGAAAGGGAGCAGCCTCTATTGGGTTATTTCACTGGAGTTCTGTCTTCCTAACTACATCAGGGAAGACAGGCTTGCACATTCCAGTGAGCGCCCTCTATTGGTTTGCAACACTGAGGCAGCAGCAGCTGACTTCCTAATTACATCATGGAAGACAGATTTGCATATTCTTCCCATGGTCACTTGTGAACTATGTGAGCCAAACAAGCTTTACATGGTTGCAGGACACCTTTGGTATTGATTCTAGCCAATAAGCACACTGACGATCGGCTGCAAATATCCAACAAATCCAGTGACATCAATAATATACAATATAATAGACATGGATGCCATAATGTTTTTTTTCCAGCCATGGGACCATCTCACAAGATAAGTCACTAAGGCTAAGGCCCCACATAGCCAAATGCAGCAAAATAACGCTGCTGAAAAAAACTCAGTGGAAACACATTGTGTTTTTTTAAGTTTTTCTCTGCAGACTTTCTGTACATATTATACCTATAGGGAAAACGCCATTATTTATGCAGGTATAATTGACATGCTGTGATTTTCAAGAACGTTGGCATTTTTGAAAACACAGTTTTTCCATTCTAGATTTTTTTCTGCAATCTGTGGATGGACTTAGCCAGAATCTTACTCACTTTGCAGGTAATGTAAATTCAGCATTTCGCAACGTGAGGCTTCAGCCTCAAAGTACAAATTTTATCAAGGAAACAGCTATCCACATATTGACATATCGGAATAGCCTTAAGGCTATTCATCTCCTCCTGCAAGCATGCGCAGTACGCTTTGGACTCCGTTGAACTACACGAGCGTACTGCGCGTGCTTGCGTAAGCGGCCAAAAAAACATGGCCGCTGGCATGTTCATTCGGCTCTGCTTGCAGCCCGATGGCAGAGCCGACTGCACAGGCGTACAAGTGTGACGCCAGCGCCGGATGAAGACGCATGAAGAGGACGCTCCAGAAGAAGATGGAGGCGTCACTGGAGAGCTCTCTCGCAGCTTTGGGGACGCCCTCAGTGCTGTTTGAACGCTGAGGGTGGCCCCCAGTGCTGCGAGAGAACTCATTTGCATACCAACGAAAAACAGAATTTTAACCAAACGGCGGGGCGAAGAAGACATCTAAAGGTAGGAGAAGAATAGCCTTTCTTAAGGCTATTCCAATGTTTCAACAAGAGTTTTTAATGGTAGAATCCCTTTAAAGCTGGGGTCCCACAGTGTGAAAATGCAGGATTTTAGCTACAGCAGAAAAATGCTGTGTTTTATACACTGTCTACCAATAAGTATTTGGACACCCATGCAAATGAAGATATCTGCGGTCGTGATGTATGTCATGACTTCCGCCATTAAAAAGGAAACAGCATTGGCATTAGAGCATTGGCATTAGTCACATGCAAGATGCCACGAAGTGCAGAGTTGTCTGATTTCGAGAAAGGGATAATTGTGGGGTATCACAGAAATGGTCGATCCTTAAAGGACATAGCAAGCGAACTGAATTACCCAAAATCGATAGTGGCCTATGTGATTAAAAGTGGAAGGTGAACGTTGATTGTCAAAATGTGCCCTGAGTCGGCAGACCCATGAAACTGGGAAATAGAGAGCGTTGAGTGCTGGCCAGAGAAACCGCACCCAACCGATGGCTCACATACACCAGGAGTTTCACCAGGCATCCGGGAGTATTGTGTCGAACAATACCATCCATAAGAAAGCATCTGCTGGGTTCTACCAACTATTGGATATGAATAAGTGTTGTTTTTCTATTCTACCACAGGGGTCCAAATACTTATTGGTAGACAGTGCAGTACCTGCAAAGTGAATGGGATTCAGGCTAATCCCATCCACACATTGCAGAAATAAATCTACAGCAGAAATGCTGCGACTTCAAAAACCAACAAGTGCTTGTAAATCGCATCATTTCAATTACGCCTACGGAAACGCTTGTGTAATGCGTTTTCACTGCGGTCTTTTCCACAGCGTTTTCTAGTAGCAATTCATAGTGTGGGGCCTTAGCCTCACGTGGCAAATAAACCCCTAAACACAGAGGAGGTCACCGTAATAAATGTTATAGTTGGCAATGCTTAGTTTACCAGACAAGGGACTGTAATACAAACAAGGTTATATTGTCATTGGAATAGCTTCCGAAATAACAAACATGGCAGAATTACAAAATGATTCGTCTACCACGTCATATAAAATGTAGAAAAATTTAGCACAATTACAGAACCAGTAGAGAGAAAATTAGTGGATAATAAGATCATACTAATCTTTGTAACTAGTCAAGGGAGACACAGACAGTAGAGGACCCCTTATATGAGTCTCTTGCACTACAGTAGCCTTTGTATCTCTCTAATGATCCACCTGTAATTGTGATCAATGAAATTTATTAGCTTGGTCTCTTAGATGCAATGCAGCAAAAAACAGGAAGCAACTCTAAGGGTTGGTTCACATCTGCCTTTGTATTCCGTCCGGGAGAGTCCACATGGAGACACACACACCCCCTTCCCGAGTGGAATACAAATGCAATTGCAAGCGCTGTGCTCTCCGCATGCTTCATGCGGGCAGTTCGCGGCAAGCACACGGACCCCATTATAGTTAGTGCTTTTGTATTCCATTCGGGGGGTCTCCATGCGGACTCTCCCCGGACGGAATACAAAAGCAGATGTGAACAGGGCATTAGGCTGAATACAGAATTTTTGCTGGTTTTTTTACGCAGGTTGCACTGTGGGGTTTTTTTTTTTTTTTTTTTTTGGGGGGGGGGGGTTAAGCTAAAGCAAGAAGTAGCTTCAAAAGGAATGGGAAATATCATGTATACTTCAGCTTCCTGCTGAATCCACTCCTGGTTTTGTCTCAAAAATCCACAGCAAAAAATTCACCAGGACAGATTTATAAAGAATATACAATACTTTTCTTTTTTTTTCTTTTTTCTTTTTTTTTTTTATGTAGATTGTGAGCCCCATATAGGGATCACAATGTGCTTTTTTCCTATCAGTATGTCTTTGTAGAATGGGAGAAAATCCACACAAGCCCAGGGAGAACATACAAACTCCTTGCAGATGTTGTCCTGGAGGGATTCGAACCCAGGATTCCAGCGCTGCAAGGCTACAGTGCGAGCCAATATATATATATATATATATATATATATATATATATAGTCACAAACGTTGGGGTTTGAAACATTTTAAATGTCACTTGTAAGTGCATGGTGAGGGTGACTGCTCTCTAGGTGAATGATGCCTGAAATGTACACCAGCTACAGAGCTCAGTGAAGGATGCATCTGATTTGTGACAAAACCTGCACATCATAAATCAAGCTAATACTCCAGCAGTGTAGGTATTAGTAAGGACAGTGTACAGCTGACCTCTCAGCCTCCAACTTCAACCACCTATGAAAATCAGCGCTCATTTAGTTCAAAATATTACTCAAAATCTTTTTTCAATTTAATTTTTTATTGAAAAGTACTAAAACAGTTTAGTACATTAGTAATTCTATTGAAGGGTTTTTTTCCGCCTTAGGCTAAAGCACCACAGAGTGAACCGCAGCAGAAACGCGTCATGTTATTTTCTGCAATGTTTCTCATTGCGTTTTTGCTGTGTTTTTTTCTTTGCCTATTAAATTTATATAGAAACGCTCACGTTTTCAAAGGTAAAAATTGCCATGCTGTGTTTTTCCCACAGTGGTTTTTTTATGCAATATAGTTAGGTGAGATTAACCAAAATGTCATTCACTTTGCTGATACTGTAAAACGCAGTGTATTTTTCCGCTACAGCCAAAAACACTATAATTCCGCAACGTAGAAGCTCAACATTAAGGCTAAGGACCCACCTTGCGGAAACACAGGTTTTTTGTTGCATTTTGAGCCAAAGCCAGGAATGGCTACAGAAGGAATGAGAAATATCTAGGAAGCTCTTATACTTTTACTTTCTGCTTAATCCATTCCTGGCAAAACACCGCAAAAAAATCTGCAACAAAAAAAAGCTGCATTTCCGCAATGTGGGACCTTAGTCTAAAACAGCTACAGTGATTGCAGGAAACATTATACTGTATGCCATCATACCTTTACATGTACTGTGACTAGTCTGAAACCGAGTTTCCTATTATAGATGACCTATGACATACAGCTGAAATAAATAGTAAATATGTGCAAGTTATTACTGCAGTTAAATGCAGGCGGTTCTTAAGATGCGTTGATTAAAAATTGCAACAACAATGCAGGCAACAAAGCAACACGAAAGTACTGTGTGTATTCAGAATGAATGAAAGAGAATGGGTCACCAGATTATGGCCTATTTTTTAACCCTTCCTCAACATCTGTATTCAGAATAGTAGATAAGCAATTATTCAGACTAAGAACACTGACAGTGACTATTGTACATTAAGAGAATAACCACCACTACTGTACATAAATAGTTGCTTCCCCACAGGAAAAGTCCAAACTTATGTATGAAATCCTCACCAACAACTTTGCAAACCGCCCAGCATTTGTAATTCAAAAAGTTATTGCAGGTACCTGTAGATTTGTATGAGTTTCTTGGGGGGGAGTTTCCATAAATATAATATTGAAGGGCAATTCTTATGGGTATTAGAATGGGACTGAGTTTTAAGTACCTGTGCCCACAGCTACACAATGTATGGACCTGTATACATCTGGTACAATGCAACTGGAAATCAGAATCCCACCGATCCTATAAATGTGCATTTGCACCTCAAATCTGTAGTGATTGATAAATTCCCCACATTGAGTTCTAAAGTTATATTGTGACCTGTTATAAAGTTATATATGACTCTTTGTGATTCAGGTGTAGTATAAATAATGGTAAATCTGGTACTAAGAGTGGCCTTGATACAACAGTTAGTATAACATTGCCACTGTCACAAGATGGCAGATCTGGACTTCAACTATAGTAATTCCCTTTTCCTGGGTATTAACAGAGTCCACAGATAGTAAGTGATTACAAAAGAAACAATAACTGGCCTTGATTATCCAGAATCTTTCCCTAAGCCAGCCTAGGTGAAACGCGAGTCAGGCGTTCAGCAGTTTACTCCAATCGGCCCTGTGCAGTGGACTCCATTGCTCACTACTTTACCTCGACTCTGGGTTATCCAGAATCTTTCCCTGGATCTATTTCGAAAAACTGACCCTAACACCAGACACCACTGACACTCATTGTTCCAAAGATATTCCTAATAAAAATCCTAATCTACAATACTCATAAACAGAGAACAGCAACACTAGGACCCAGAAACAAAAAACCTAAAGAAAGCCAACTGAACACCATCAAGTAGGCAAGGAACAATACTGTACCCAGGGGAAACCGGAGATAAACTGAGCATAAGAAACTAGAAGTGGAAGAATAAACCAGTGATGTCTACAAACTAGTAGGTAGAAGATGATGAAACAGCAGGAGAATGACTTCAATTAAAATAATTTATTAGTAACGTAAAAATTTTCAGTAATTTTTTTTCTAGTGGTTAAACTCAACTTCTATACAAAAAACTAATATTATAATATAATAACATTTTTTTCTCAAACTGTTTTACTTACGTCAGTTCCTTAACAGTGAAGTAATAAGGTTTCTTTCATGCTGTGTATCTAATGTAATTTCCAACTCTATTTCAATTCCCAAAATTAGACTGTAAGCTCCACAGCAGCAGGTACAAAATGTGTGACTAAATATTTCATAGGCTTTAAAGAACCAGTAATTTAAGGCTGCAGAAAAAGTCGTCCATCAACAACGGTAACAGATGATAAGTAGTGAAAGGAAGTCAGCCATGATCGCTAATGCTTATCTTATCTTATCTTAAGAAACTGTTTGTATTATCGTCCATAACCTAAGACATACAGCCTTCCTTGGGTTGCCTATGATTGTGCCCACTGCTAAGCTTCAAATCAAATAATGCCCTTACACATATAGGGAGATCGCCCGGGAGCTTCTTCAAACAGTGAAATTCTGGTCAATTTCTTGCAGTCAGACATTAGTGGAAACATTAGAGTAATATAACATGATCAGATGCAGAATTATCTTGAGCACCTTCATATACAATTATTGCCACAGAGATTGCATAGGCTGAGAAACTGAGAGGCATAGTGTAATAGACTAGGCTTAAATATACAGATGTGTCCTTCCATACCCATTCTTCTGGATGGACATACCAATAGATGTCCATTGCATCTGCAGCTCTTCTAAAAGAAGCATGATTCGTGATAAGTTAGCACAAAGGGAAAGGCTATTCTACAGCGTTTGCATTAAAGGGAGTCTGTCAGCAGGAAACTCAGTATCACTCGAATTACATTAATTGTAGGGCTGCTTATACACTTTCCAAAGATGCCTTTGTTATTATGTATTTGAGCTCCATTTTCATTAAAATAAGCCTTTTATACCTATGCAAATTAGTTGAAAGGGGTTTTAGGGCCATTTTTTCTCTTTCTCCTTTCACTCCCCACTCCAAATAACCATGAGTAATTGAAGGGGGGGGGTGGATAATAGTTAGGGGCAATTATCTAAAGCAGAGAGCCCTTTTCAGCTAATCTATATAAGATTAAAATGTAGTAGCAAGGCAGAATGAGAAAGGCATCTTTGGAAAGTGTAGAAACCACCCTACAAGGTATTGTCATTAGTTTGATACCAATTTTCTTGCTGATAGACTCCATTTAAAACAGGCCATTTTGTTGGCAGGCTTTTTTAGCATATTGATATATTGTACTAAATTGGGTTATAACGTTCTATTCCTTTGCATTATTCAAATAATTTTTGAAGGGTATTTTTCCTAATAAATAAGGCTTTAGTTTTTATGTTTTTATTGTTCCACGTTTTTTCTTTATTTTAATATCCAATAAAATGTTAAAAAAAAAAAAAAAAAAGGAGGAAAAATCTTTCATATTTTTTGTGGGGTTTTTTATTAAAAAAGAAAAATGTAATTGTTTTCTCTCCCTTATGCTATAGTATAGACCTTTTTAGGGGGGGGGGGTTTAACTTTCATTTTTTTTATGATTTCTCCTGCAACTGGGGCTGCAGCAGGCTAACTTTGCAAGACATATATATACATCCTTGCAGCATTAGAGATGGACCTCCCAGGCGTATATAGTCTATGAGCGGTCCCAAACTGGTTAACAACCAATTTGAGGACCAAAATGATTTTACTGGAACCGGGGGTCCCACGATATCACAACCCCTGGTTCATGTGATCAGAGGCAACGTTTGGCTCCTTGAGTTTCTCCGCCCACTCTTTCCCCGATCTCACAGGTAATTAATTACCTGTGCTATGGGGGCTGGTTTTATTACAGTCAGTCTCCATAGCATAGGTAATCAATTACCTGTGTGATTGGGGAAGGAGGAGGGTGAAGTAAACTGGGGAGCCAAATGTTACCCTCGATCATATGACCTGAGGGTCGTGATGCCATTGAAACTCCCAGGTCCATTAGAAGCATTCTGCTGGACCAGGTAAGTAAATAAATACTCCCTGGACAACCCCTTTAAGTGTGGATACATACATGCGTACCATTAAAAGCATTATATGTGGCATACTGTAAAGGGACTTAATAATTATTACAAAAAGTGCAATAAAGTTTTAAACAATACACAGTAAAAATAAAATTAATATATTATTTACACTGCAAAATACAACATATTGTTTGAATCAAGTTTTGATGTTAAAAGTTTTTTCAGAATTTGTGATGTTTAATTTAATTTTCCACTAGCGTCTGCCCGCGACTTCGTCTGCGGGTCAGCGTTGGTGCTGAGCCGCGTACATGTTGGCAATTGGCGATGGTTATGGTACGCTGTGCCTAGGCCACCCCCCCTCCCGCAGCACCCAGCTCCGGCGGCACCCCCTTCTCCCCCCTTCTACCCTTTAAAATGCTGGACTTAGATACTTTGTGCTTTGGTGTCTTTTTCGCCAGTAAAAAGAATTACAAAATTGTAAAGTGTGGCATAAAACCACCAAAAAAAACTAACAAGGAAATATCAAATGGAATCCCATTAGTTCCATTTCATTACCATTGTACATCAGATTTCTGACATCTACAGTAAAACCACAAAGCCAAAACCGCAAAAACAAGTGCCCAATATGAAGCTAGCTCCTGTTACCTACCACGGATTACGTAATCCAGGTTAATTAACAATAAACATGTGAGATGATATAATAAGGAGAATGGAGCCATCTAATTATTGCCTGCGTATCAGATAAAAAGCAACATTCACAGGTTCACGGGGCAGAAAGGTTCTGTAGCTGGATTTGTTTTGCTTGGTACCACCGCACATTGTAATCAATAATTAGAAAGCAAGCACTAAATTAGCCTAATAATGGTCATTAGCGGCTAATGAAAGTGAGACTTTATACGGGTATTAAAAAAATCTGTCATCTCCAGTCTCCTCCTGTTATCAGCAGAACAATCCTATTGTTCTAAGGGTGATGCCTGCGCTTCAATTCCCAGCAGAAGACACGAGCACGGCTTATCCTCTTGGAAGCAATAGTTAACAGAAAACCAATAATGTCTTTCCTTTCAGGCACTGTTGTTCTTATCGTTTTTTTCATATCCTCCTAAGTAAGAACTTTAACAATATGCAGAAATCATAGCTGTCTTACAAATTCGCTGTAGGACTGACCTCCCCTGACAGTTCTTAAATTATTCAGCTATCAAGGGCCTGCTAAACATTAAATTAAGCATCCTCTCTCCTCTGTCCTAAGCCATTAAGTTATGCAAATGCACAGATAATGGGGCATATGACAGCTGGGGGCATTAATCAAGCAGCTCTGTCTCTGGGCTGTTGTTATGTAGAAACCACATCTGCCAACAGACAGAACAGCCACAATTAGATCTCACTTAGAGAAATGAGAAGGAACTACCTCCATCGCCACACTTATGTTGTTTTGTATAAATTAGGCACTTGGGAGAAGGATTCGCAAAATAAAACCAGGCATTCACAAACATATACTATATACTCCACAACCCTGCCTTAAATCCTGGATGTATGCCCTTTCACAAAGAATGTAGCTGTCTTGTGCAAGCATTCCATGTCAAAATGAACAACCTGCTGTTTACAAGCTATTGATGCTACGGGTCCCACTAGAGCTCACCTGGGACTGCTCCAATTGTTGTTGTAACTGATGATCAGCTTGCCGATGAAAAACAAACAGGCTACAGATCAGATGATGTAAGCAGGGTTGAGATTTCAGGTGCCATATTCACGTGGCTCAGAATAGTTCTCTTTTTCTAAAACCATCAGGCATTTCATGGCTTTATTCCACCAGTGTTATGTATTATTGTATATTATTGTCCTTCAAATGTAAATCACCATGGAATTAATGGTGCTATATATATATATATATATATATATATATATATATATATATATATATATAAAATAATATTTAATTGACAATTTTATAAAGCACATGAAAATGAAAAAGAATAACGTATACTATATAATATAATTGGGATTAAATGTGGATTTATACCTCGAGGTCAATATATGATTTTTACACATCCACTCCATAATCTACATTATGTGATCACTCTTACTTTAAAGGAATGTCTGATATTTCACTTCACTTTCACTCATTGCAATTTAGTATGTAAATGATAGATGTGTTTATATTAAAGAAAATGGTTAGCTATTTCTTGTCAAATACTACCCCGGAGGCTGCCATGTTTGAGGCAGACTCTCTCTTTCTGTATTGTCTGGAGGCTGTCATATTTGAGGCAGATTCTTCCTTTCTGTATTGGCTGGGTACCAGCATTAATGCTTTGTAGTCATCATTGCGTATAAGGCCGGGGCCTCATATGGCGTAAACAATGCAGTTTGGCCGCAAAAAAAAACTACAACATTTTAGGCTGAGGCCTCACGTTGCGGAAACGCAGCTTCTTTTGTTGCAGGTTTTGCTGTGGTTTTTTGAGCCAAAGCCAAAAATGGCTACAGAGTGAATGTAAAATATATAGGAAGCTATTCACATTTCCCTTCTGCTCAATCCACTCCTGGCATTGGCTCGAAATAACGCATCAAAATCTGCAACAAAAAAAGCTGCGTTTCCACAACATGAGGCCTCAGTTTAACAGTCACTGTGTAGTGGATGGGATTCCAGTGAATCCCAACACAGTAGTGAAATACGCAAAAGGGACATACAGTGATTTCCAAAACCGTTACAGCATTGGAAATCACAATGTTAGGAACCTGAAGCAACAAATAACTCAGTAAGTCCTGGGCAACTAGAATCCCCAAGCGCTGAGGCTTGTGCCTTGCTCTCCTAACCGGAGCGGAACCAGGCCCCGAAGTTCTTCACTAGAGCTCCCGATGGTGGAGTTGGACTTTGGTAAAAGTCCGAAGCCCGGATCCGCAACTGCCCAGAGAGTGACGCACACCCAGCGAACCCCAAAAATGAGGACCCAGAAGGACCCAGACACTAACTTTAGAGAGAAGTCCAAGAGAGCAGGAAGGAATGGAGTGCAGATGAGCAGGAGGGTAATCCAGGGAATATACACAGATATCCGAGGAACAATTCCGTGGTCAAGCAAGCCTGGTCGATAACTAGAGGTCACATGGTAGAAGAGGCAGAAGTGAAGTCAGGGAAGCCAGTTCATACATAGGAGGTCAATGGAGTAGCCAATTCAGGATCCAAAAGGGAGGTCAGGTGGAAGCCAAGGGTCATACACAGGAGGTCAGGAAGGTACCAAATCAGGATCACCGAGGAGAGGTCAAACAATCCAGGGAATCCAAAGAGCAGGGACAGGAGGCAGGAGATAGGTGACAGGGAGCAGGAGAGGAGCAAGAGAGGCGACGCTAGGGAGCTGATACCGTGGAGTAACGAATAACCAGAGGCGGGCCAGAGCCAGAATGAGGCCTAAATAGCCTCTGGCCCACCACTGACCCTCTGAACATGGAAGTGCTGGTTGGCAGTACAGCAGAGGCCCCAGCCCCCCCCTAACACACAGCATGTCAATTATACGTACGGAAACGGTTTCCTTGTAATAGGTATTATTGAAGCTTATTATTGTGAGCTTTCTGTGAAAAGCCCTGCAGGAAAAACCACAATGTGTTGCAGGTGCAGTGTTTCTCGCAGCACTCTTTTGCCGTGGGATACTATATGGTGCCTTAGCCCTACAGAAAACAGGTAGTGAAGACTATCTTAAAAGCCATATGCAGGACATACATTATTCACAGCCTTTGAAGATCGGAGACATAGACCCTATTACAGTATGTTCACACTAATGATAAATGGTCTTGTAACACAATCAGGAATAAATTATTACTTGAACCTCTATGAATTGGGTGGTTCCATCTCCTGCCCCCATCTTGTCTCACTTTATTGTAGTATTCAGAAATTACACAGCTTTATTATTTGGGCATGCCATGCTTATTTTACTCTGACAATGATGTAGCGAGGGGGGCAATCTGAACATGTGCACAGGGTACTGATCATTGGGGGAATGCCAACAAGCCACTTCTATGTATTTAGATGCCGATTAAAGCCAAACTGAACTGAACTACTGCCCAAGTGACAAAACGCATAGATAGAGCTCTGGCATAGAGGCCTTCGGAGACTGTGACCCAGCACTGAAAACAAGGTAAACTTTTCTAGAACTGCTGTATTGGTTACCCAGTCAAGTCAATGGGAAAAAATAAATGTTAAAGGGGCTCTATCACTAGGAAAAGTCATTTTTAACTAATCACATCCTTGCACAGCCTTTAGAAAGTCTATCCCACACCTACCTTTAGTATGTAGATTGCCTCAGTGGTTTCTGAATAAGTCCGTTTTTATTCATATGCTAATTAGTCTGGTGCACGATACATCGTGCACACCTCTCCTGTTGTTTCCTATCTGAGGCTGCTGATGATGATGATGACAGCTTCCTGTTTGCCTCACACACATAGGAGATAATAGGAGAGAGGAGGCTGCTGGGAACTTCCTGTGCTGGCTGGAAGCTCATTAGCATGTTAATAAAAACGGACTTATTCAGACACCACTGAGGCAATTTACATACTAAAGGTAGGTGTGGAATAGACTTTCTAAAGGCTATGCAAGCATGTGATTAAATGACTTTTCCCAGTGATAGAGCCCCTTTAACTTTAAAGGGGTTGTAAAGTTTCAGCAAATAATTGTTATTGTGTATGTAACGAACATACAGATGGTGTTAACCCAAACTTCTGCCATTGGTTAAGCTGCTGCAGTGTGATATCCGATCACAGAAGACTACAAAAGCAATGAAGTCATTGTAAAAACATTTATCATAACTTTTTGTTGTTTTTGTAGTCTTCTGAGATCATATATCACACAGCAGCAGTTTAACCAGTTGCAGAAGATCAAGTTAAATGGTTACTAACGTTTCAGTCAACTTATTCTCATTTAATAAAGCACGTGATTCTGGTCCAAGATGTAATGCAACTTATATTAAAAACGTTCAGTTTTTTTTTTTCAGAAAAAAATCTCTCTAAATTCCTGCAACTAGGCGTCCTCCTTCTAGCTATTTTACAGTTCACTCTCTGTTGCTAGGTTAGTTGTCTGCATAGATGTGAGACAGATCAAAGTGAGTAGAAGGGGAGTAGTTTGTCTCTTCACCCAGTGAATGCAGATGAGGGGCTGATTCTTATCATGGACTCCTTACAACACGTCTGCAAACTGCTAAAACTGAGCATTATGCAGCCTCTCACAGCTCACAATGTACAAAAAGTCTACTATGTACTTGTACTACTATGTACTTGTACTACTATGTACTGGCCGCTCACATGGTTAAAAATGGGATATTATTCACAGACAGCGGCAGCTTTACTGACGTGCTCATAGATTGTTCATGTGTCATGTCTGCACGGTATATGCTAGAATGGAGTGGGTATCTGCATATATCTGCCCTATATTTGCAGCTCAGTGTTCCTGGATCTTCTATATGATGGTCACTTGGGCTTTTCTTAGATATTTGTTTGCTATTGTACAATTACTCCTGGCAGAATTACATATAACCGCAGAATTATATATTGGAAGGTGGAGAGGCAGACTGCTCCATATTGTACACACTCACAGCCTCAAAGTATAATGCAAAATGTGCTTTGGCCAAAATGGGGACATTGACAGATGAAAAAACTGATCAGACATCATGTATGAAGGCTTATACGGCCAGAGAACAGACTGCCTAGCAAGCATGCATTTTTACTTTCCAGTATAAGGAAAATGTTCGTTCTTGTACCGTGTTAGCCAGTGGGTTGGAAATATAAAAAAAAACAAAAAAAAAAACTTGATAGTCTTCAGTAGTTGATACCTTTTTAATGGCTAACTCATAATGATGACAGATTTATGACGTTTCGGAACTCTCAGCTCCTTTCTCAAATAAATTTAAAACATTTCTGAAGGATGCATATTTACAGTCCTATGAAAAAGTTTGGGCACCCCTATTAATCTTAATCATTTTTAGTTCTAAATATTTTGGTGTTTGCAACAGCCATTTCAGTTTGATATATCTAATAACTGATGGACACAGTAATATTTCAGGATTGAAATGAGGTTTATTGTACTAACAGAAAATGCGCAATATGCATTAAACCAAAATTTGACTGGTGCAAAAGTATGGGCACCTCAACAGAAAAGTGACATTAATATTTAGTACATCCTCCTTTTGCAAAGATAACAGCCTCTAGTCGCTTCCTGTAGCTTTTAATCAGTTCCTGGATCCTGGATGAAGGTATTTTGGACCATTTCTTTCTACAAAACAATTCAAGTTCAGTTAAGTTTGATGGTCGCCGAACATGGACAGCCCGCTCTCAAATGATCTGAAAACAAAGATTGTTCAACATAGTTGTTCAGGGGAAGGATACAAAACGTTGTCTCAGAGATTTAACCTGTCAGTTTCCACTGTGAGGAACATAGTAAGGAAATGGAAGACCACAGGGACAGTTCTTGTTAAGCCCAGAAGTGGCACGCCAAGAAAAATATCAGAAAGGCAGAGAAGAAGAATGGTGAGAACAGTCAAGGACAATCCACAGACCACCTCCAAAGAGCTGCAGCATCATCTTGCTGCAGATGGTGTCACTGTGCATCGGTAACAATACAGCGCACTTTGCACAAGGAGAAGCTGTATGGGAGAGTGATGAGAAAGAAGCTGTTTCTGCACGTACGCCACAAATCGAGTTGCCTGAGGTATGCAAAAGCACATTTGGAGAAGCCAACTTCATTTTGGAAACAAAGATTGAGTTGTTTGGTTATAAAAAAAAGGTGTTATGCATGGCGTCCAAAAAGAAACAGCATTCCAAGAAAAACACATGCTACCCACTGTAAAATTTGGTGGAGGTTCCATCATGCTTTGGGGCTGTGTGGCCAATGCCGGCATCGGGAATCTTGTTAAAGTTGAGGGTCGCATGGATTCCACTCAGTATCAGCAGATTCTTGAGAATAATGTTCAAGAATCAGTGACGAAGTTGAAGTTACGCCGGGGATGGATATTTCAGCAAGACAATGATCCAAAACACCGCTCCAAATCCTCAGGCATTCATGCAGAGGAACAATTACAATGTTCTGGAATGGCCATCCCAGTCCTCAGACCTGAATATCATTGAACATCTGTGGGATGATTTGAAGCGGGCTGTCCATGCTCGGCGACCATCTAACTTAACTGAACTTGAATTGTTTGTCCAAAATACCTTTATCCAGGATCCAGGAACTGATTAAAAGCTACAGGAAGCGACTAGAGGCTGTTATCTTTGCAAAAGGAGGATCTACTAAATATTAATGTCACTTTTCTGTTGAGGTGCCCATACTTTTGCACCGGTCAAATTTTGGTTTAATGCATATTGCACATTTTCTGTTAGTACAATAAACCTCATTTCAATCCTGAAATATTACTGTGTCCATCAGTTATTAGATATATCAAACTGAAATGGCTGTTGCAAATACCAAAATATTTAGAACTAAAAATGATTAAGATTAATAGGGGTGCCCAAACTTTTTCATAGGACTGTATATACAAAGAGGGCACAAAGGGTTAGAATTCCAGGAGGAAGGGGTGTGGGGGGGGGGTTGTTAGTAATTGGTAGAGACAATGTAAACACTTACAGGTCCTTATCAGTTCACAGGTTTCTGTAAAGTGACATAAGACTGTGTGACAAATTTAGCCCCCTCTCCAGTGTTTGAAGCAGGGTCATAAATTTGCACTCATGAATGCGTCATTCTCTCTTTGATCTGAAATTCCCTCTCAAAACTAGAACTTTCATGTGATCCGTCATATTATGATCCTCATTGCAGAAATGTTTTGATACGGGGAGGTCCATTCTTCGTTCTTTAATTGTATGGCAACGAGTGATTATGAAGATAATCTTGTTTCCCTTAGTCCTAACAGCGGCACAATGTGGGGTATTTCTGCCCCTGTGTGCTGGTAGGACAGGCGGATATTTAATTAGCCAATCAAATGCGTGGCAGGCCCTATAAGAGGGCACAAGAACCTCCCCTCTGCGTGTAAATACAAAAGTACCTCCATTACATTTATATACAGTTTTATACATAAGATATGATTCCCAGGGTGGGAAATCTTGTGCCGCTGTTAGGACTAAGGGAAACAAGATTATCTTCATAATCACTCGTTCCCTGTCGTCCTCAACAGCGGCACAATGTGGGGATATAGCAAGCAGGTCCCCAAGATGGGTGGGACAAACCCATGACCGAACTTAAACTGGTCTGGGCAAAGGCAGTGGAATCTGCCACTTGGTCCTTCAGGCGGTAATGCCGAATGAAGGTGGATTCAGATGCCCAAGAGGCAGCTGCATATATTTGGTCCACAGACAAAGCACTTCTTTCTGCCCGTGAAGTGGACACTGCCCTGGTTGAATGGAGCCGACAGCCCTTGGGCGGTATAGGCGACTCTAATTGTCTCGGTAACCCACCGGGATATTGTAGCTTTGGCGGCTTTGGTGCCCTTGTTTTTCCCCGTGTAGCTGACCAACAGGTTTTCAGTCCACCTAAAGGGGCGAGTGCGCTGCAAGTAGATCTGCAGGCATCTAACCACATCCAGCTTGTGCCATCTTTCTTCTTCAGCAGAAGAAGGGAACGGAAAAAATACTGGAAGGGAAATCAGTTGGTTCCTGTTTACAGCAGATGGCACCTTGGGACGAAACCCAGGGAGGAACCTAAGCTGTACATGGTCAGAGAAAAAGGTGGTATATGGCTCCTCAGCGGACAAAGCTTGTAGTTCACTAACGCGTTTGGCAGGTGTGACTGCCAATAGCAGCGCCATTTTGCCGGTTAGCGACTTGAGGGAGACCTCTTCCAGAGGTTCAAATGGCTGGCCACATAGGGCGTTCAGGACCGGAATAAGGTCCCATTGGTGGACAGGGGTGTTTACCACCGGTCTCAGCCTAGTTGCCCCTTTAATAAAGGTGCTCACTAAAGGATCCTGAGACAAACGCCTCCCCAGATAGGCGGACAGGGCCGCTACGTGTACCTTGAGTGTGGCCGCAGCAAGACCTCTGTCTAGTCCGTCTTGAAGGAAGTCCAGGATCGCCTCCGTAGGGGGATCGGTGGAGTCCACTTGATGCTGCAGACACCAGGCATTAAAGATGTTACCTATTCGACGGTAGTTCCTGTTAGTCGAATCTGCTCTGGCGCTGGATAGGGTCTTCAAGACGGCTTGTGACAGTCCTCTATTTCTCAATAGGGACTGGTCAACCTCCAGGCTGTCAGGTTGAGTCTCCTCAGATCCTGGCATCTCAGCTCTCCTTGGGTTACCAGGTCTGGGAGTGGGGGAAGCCTCCAATATATGCCCTGACTCATTTGTATGAGCTGAGCAAACCAAGCCCTTTTTGGCCAGAACGGGATTATGGCTATTCCCGAGGCTTGGTCCTGTCTTATTTTTATCAATACCTTCGGTATGATTGGAATTGGAGGGAATATGTAAAACAGCCTGAACCTCCATGGGATGGACAGGGCATCCACCGCCAAGGGATTGTCCTCCTGGTACAGAGAGCAGAAGGTCCCCTCCTTGGCGTTGAGTCGGGTAGCCATAAGATCGACCTCCGGGAGACCCCATCTCTGGACGATCTGTTGAAATACGTCTGGATTGAGAGACCATTCTCCTGATACGGTAATACCCTGACTCAGCTGATCCGCTACTATGTTCAGGGAGCCCTTTATGTGAACAGCGGATAACTGGACCAGATTCTTCTCCGCCTAGGCAAATATGAGATTCGTCTCTCTCAGCAAGGTTGGTGACCTGGTGCCCCCTTGTTTGTTTATATAGACTACCACCGTCATATTGTCTGACCGGTTTTTGACAGACTTGCCTTTCAATTCTGGGGCAAAGTGTACTAGGGCCAGGTACACTGCTCTGAGTTCCTTGAGATTGGATGACCCCAGCTCCGGACATCTCCATCGTCCTTGTACAGTTTTGTCTTGACAATGGGCTCCCCATCCCCACTGGGATGCATCTGTTGTCAACAGGGTCCACACTGTCGGGACCGTGGACCTTCCGTCTTTCAGGTGTATCCACCATCTGAGGGAAAGACGGGTAGCGGGAGAAAGGCAGATCTTCTTGTGCAATCCCCGTGGAGACCTGTTCCAGGTTCTCAACACTTCCATCTGCAGGGGACGCAAATGCCATAAAGCCCAAGGCACCGCCCTGACCGAGGATGACATCAGGCCCAGGACTCTCATGGCGGTCCGGATGGTTACCTGCCGAGTGCGCAATAGGAATCGTGCACTGGCTTGGATTCTTTCCTTCCTTGGACTGGAGAGGAAGATCTGCATCGCTTCTGAATCCACTATAAATCCGAGGAATTTTCTTCAGGTGGATGGAACGATTTCGGACTTCTCCCAATTGATAATCCTAACTCCTGTAGGAAGTTGATGGCAAGGTTGAGCTGCTGGAGGAGGGCAGCAGGAGACTGAGCTTTCAGTAGCCAGTCGTCTAGATAAGGGACGATGAAAAGACCCTGAAGTCTGAGGGCCGCGGCGACCGGAGAAATCACCTTGGTGAATACCAGTGGGGCAGATGTGATGCCGAATGGCAGAGCTGTGAATTGATAGTGCTCCCTGTGGCCGGCCATAGCGACGGCAATCCTGAGGAACTTCCTGTGGAAATGAGCAATGGGGACATGTAGATAGGCGTCCTTCAAATCGAGGGTAACCATCACCTCTCCTGGCTGAAGAAACACAGCCACGGAATCCACGGTTTCCATTCAAAATGACCTCTTCCTGATAAACCGATTGAGGTACCTCAGATCTATTATCATCCTCCAGCCCCCGGTGAACTTGGGGACCAGAAAGACGGGGGAGTAGACTCCCAGACCGAGGTCTGAGGCTGGTACCTTCTCCAGGGCGCCCTTGGTAACATATTCGGCAACCAAGGCTTCTAGACTGGCCTGCTGAGAAGGTGGAAGAGTTTGGGTGGAAACGAACCGATCTGGAGGTGGAAGATGAAAGTCGATGTGATACCCGTGTTGTATGATCTTCAACACCCATGGGTCTTGGATATGGGTGAACCATGCTCTGGAAAAGGAGGAAAGACGTCCTCCCACAGGAAGGGGGGCCACAGGGAGCTGCCCCACGTCAAAACTCAGGCTTCCTCTTGGTGTCCTCCTTGGAAGCGCCACGACCAGCTCCCCTAGGGCGATATCTAAAACGCCGTTGTTGGGAAGGGCGTCTATAATTAGAGGAAGAACCTCTGCCTCTAGAGGGAGCACGTCTGCCCCTGGATGCTTGAGGTAGGGACCTTCCCCTACCTTCAGCTAATCCCTCCATAATGGCGTCTAAGCTTTGGCCAGACACCCTTCCCGGCTCAAAGGGGAGAGCACAGAGTGCTGCTTTAGATGCAAAATCTGTCCGCCAAGGCTTTAGCCAAAGGGGTCTACGGGCCGCAGTAGACAACGCCATAGATTTGGCGGAGATTTTTAATTGATGGCAGGAGGATTCCGCCAAATAATCTGCAGCCCTATGAACTCTTTTCATAGAGGCCAGAATCTCATCTCTGTCTACGCCCAAGTCTATATCCCGCTCCAAGGCGGCTAAGCGGTTGCGCAAAAAGTCACCAACCATAGAGGAGGCTATGGCCACAGAGGCTTGCGCGGAGGAAGCTGAGTAGACCTTCTTCAGAACGGAGTCCACCCTACGATCCAGAGGGTCCTGAAGATTTGAACCATCTTCCAAGGGCACCAGGGTTCTGCGGGACAGCTTTGCTACGGCCAAATCCACCTTCGGGAGAGGCCCCCAGGAATCCCACTGGGTAGTGTTAACAGGAAACAAACTCTTGAAGATCCTGGAAAGCGAATGTCCTTTCTCTGTCTGTTTCCACTGCTGCGCCATAAGGTCGGTCAGCGTGGCGTCCGCATGGAAGGCAATATGTCCCCCAGAGGCAGACGTGGAGGCTTCCCCGTCAACATCTCGGCCCACTGTAGACCGGATGGACTTCAGCAGCCTGCCCGTTTGTTCATAATGGAACGCAGTTCTGCTGGAATAACTGAGTCGTCCTCGGAGGAATCATCCTCTGCCACCCGCAGGTGTTACAAGGGGGGGGGGGAGAGACGAGGAACGGAGCTCAGAGCATGGTCTCCTGGTGAGCTGAGACAAGGTGCAATGGATCCCTTTGAGGGAATCATCCTGCAAAACAAAAAGGAGAGTACAAGCAAGGGAAAAACTATTTACCCAAGCGATGCCCAAACTCACCATCTCCTTGACCCATGCCATCATATCTCTGGGAGAGGGCTCCACAGGTGGAGGACCTCTGCACCCGCGACAACGGGCCCACTCATAGCCTGAAAATAGGCAAGTTATAGGACCAGTAGTACCCCGCAGGGCACAACCTTTCAAGCCGCTACCTACCATCAGGGAGCGGTGTGTCGCAATCGAAGCAGGAAAGATGTTTCCTCTTGGAAGAGGTTTTCCTCCTACCATCCCCAGGAGGGGTAGTAGAGGATGACATATCCTACAGAGAGAGATAATAGACCATGCAACACTGTCACCATGACATCATACCAGCTTTTTAAAAAAAGGGTAAATCTTACCAGGTCCTGTAGACCGGACAGCGAGGTGACGGATCCCAATAAAGTTTGCAAACTGGAAAAGAGTTCAAGATCAATGAACACCACAATCGCACGCCTTCAGCAGATACTGCAGGAAGGTCTCTGACACCAGGCCAGCCAGCCTCTTAATTCTGGCCGGCTGGAAGTGGGCGGAGCCACAATCAAAGCAGGTGAGGCAACCTGCCCAGACAACTAACCCTGTAATCAGGGGTCTGCAAAGATATACATTCCCCCCCACCAAGAGGCCCTTAACACGGGCACTTACCCCCACATCTCCCCGTCTTTTCCGGCCTTTAATAAGGCCTGAATCTTCCCTGAGTGAGCGGCCGCCAGCGCCAGGCCGTTGCCATGGCGCTATGATACTTCCGGCGAAACCGGAAGTGCGCGCTTACAGCGGCCGGCGGGGAACAGGATACACAACAGTGTGGTTCCACCCGCCGGCAGTCCGCGCGGCCACCAGAGGCGGCATGCGGAGTCCCCGGACTCTCACCAAAATGTCAGGTAAGTCACAAGGAGCAGGGGAAGCGGAGGAGAGGGGGGGCAGGGGGGATAGAGGGGGGTAGCCACACATGGCTAACAAGCACCTTCTCCCCGCAGGGCACAGAAGGTGACAAGAAAAAAACAACCGCTCAGGAGGTGAGTGATCCTGCTGAGCTTCTCTAAGAGGACACAAGTCCTCCCACCTGTCCTCTGTCCACACAGGACAGAAAAAAACACGCAGAGGGGAGGTTCTTGTGCCCTCTTATAGGGCCTGCCACGCATTTGATTGGCTAATTAAATATCCGCCTGTCCTACCAGCACACAGGGGCAGAAATACCCCACATTGTGCCGCTGTTGAGGACGACAGGGAATGTGAGTTCATCCGCATTCTAAGTTTCTGTTCGGTCTCTCCAACATACAGATTTTCAGTGGAACATTTGGTACACATTATTAAATACACTACATTGGGTGTGCTGCAGGTGAACGTACCTGGGACTTTATATTCTCTGTTAGAGTTTGGTATCTTTATCCTGTCCATTGTCAGTATGTGGAGACAGGTTTTGCAACGTTGCCGTCCGCATGGAAATGTTCCTGTGTTAGTTGGAGGTGACAGTGAGCTGCTGACAACCATATTCCTGAGGTTTGGTGGCCGTCTGTAGCACAGGAGAGGGGGATCTGGAAATATGGATGTTAGACGGTTGTCTTTTTGTAGTAGTGGATGTAGTTTGCATGTGATACCTCTCAGCGTCTCCAGGTGGGGGTTATATGTGACAACCAGGGGCACCCGATTGTTTTCCTTTTTGGTATTGTATCTTAATAAATCCGATCTTGGTATTCTGGTGGCCCTGGTGATTTGGTTATCAATTGTTGCATTGTTGCAAATATGCATCCTTCAGAAATGTTTTAAATTTATTTGAGAAAGGAGCCGAGAGTTCCGAAACGTCATAAATCTGTCATCATTATCAGTTAGCCATTAAAAAGGTATCAACTACTGAAGACTATCAAGTTGGGTTTTTTTTGTTTTTTTATTTTTTACTTTCCATGAAAACTTGGGCACCCATTAACTCTGCTGCATCTGTATTTATACTTTCTGAGCCAATTTCTCATGGTTTCCTAGACCTCTGATTGCTGTTATTGTTTGTTGACTTTAGATGGATAAAAGCTAGTCCATGGTTATGCGATAGACAGCAAAGTTCTCAGGGTCTTTTAGCTTCCAACCACATCAGATAATAGATCATATACTACCTCTCTATTCAACACAGATTATCTGCTGCTATAAAGACCTGCCCCCCTTAACCTATACCCACCATCTTCTGATATTTTGAAAATGGTGGATGGTTTGTGTTGATCTAGCCCCCCATGAGCCTTAGAACCTGAGTAATTCCTAAATCTATCCCTTCCAGAGTACTGGTTCTCAGTTGTGGAGTATATCCCCTGAGAATACATGGTGTACCCCCTGAGGTACATATACCAAAAGTTGAGAACCACTGATCTAGTGGCTAGAAGCCAAACCTAATCGTGTCAAATTGGCAATTGAAAGGTATAAGAAATATTTTTGTTTGATGCAATCTGGCCATTTACCACTACTGGAAAGCTTTAGGTGCAGCGCTACCGTGATGCAGATCATGCCCTTTTCTATGAAAAAATAAAAGATCACTTACATCTCTCAGGATGAAAAATTTCTTTTTAACAATTACATTAGTGTCTCTCTCCAGGTCTTGGTTAATCCTCAAGCACAAATATTAGGCTCTGTGTGGCCTACTTGAAATAAATAGTTCCAATATATGCATGCGTGTATTGAAAATTTCAGTGGGTAGTCTTTTCCATCCTAATGACTGCTAAATAATATAATTGCTGTAATTACTCTCTACGTTTTTCATCCCTGTAAAGCACAAAGAAAGCTGTTAGGACCATATAAATCAATAACGAAAAAATCTGATCCCATTTAATAGGGATACTGTTCATGACATTTTTTTTAGGGTTTGCTTCCCTCTAGTGGATGATGTATATAACCACAACTCATCTTTAGGAAAATCAGGACGCGAATAACATATTTTAGGTAGACGTTAGCTCTGGTTAAAGTGTTCATTTAGTTATTCTTTTATAGATCAAATATTGAGCATATAGGATATGATATGTATAATTCAGGAAAGACAGGCAATGGTAAGACAGCTGTCTCTCATAAATGTTCCAATTTGCTCTTCTCATCTAGGTTTTATCACCCATTTTATAAATCATTACTTATTTACTTAAAACGGTGCCATACAGAATGATAGTGTGCTCAAAAATACAATACAGATGGGTACCGAATGTTCCTAGCCCTGTCACACTAGACACATTGAAGTCAACATCAAAGAAGAATTAATACATAAATGTTGCTTGCTTGAACCCTTGACAATATTTTTCTTTTAGAATATAATATTCTTGGCTCTGAATCCCAGGTTTCGAATAAATTACATTTACATGTTGAAAAATGTATGCCTGCTAGACAGGTGACTGACTTCATATCTGTTCTTTGAACATAAAAAAGATTACTCTAATGCCGGAATATCACGCTTATAGACACATTAAAGAGATATGGTCTCAATGGATCCCTGTATTTAATAATGAAGTCTTTTCGCCCTCTCCAGTTACTGCACAAGGTCAGGGATACATAACCAGTCTTGTACACGAATCTTGCAATCTGTCAAATTGCAGAACTCCGGCTTCGAGTGACACTCAGTGCTCATTGAAGTGTTCTGACATGACTGTTTCTATTACAGATGAGGGGATATCGTCATGGAAGTCAGATTTGCATATTCTTCCCATGTTCTATTACAGATGTCAATTATCTATATTGTCTTCATTTAAAGGGCCACCCTGCAACTAAACCACTAAACCTGTTATATGTTTGTATCTAAATTAGTACATTAGTTCTTGTTGAAAATAATTTTCCCACAACCATTTAGCCACAATTCCAGAACTCAGAACCTACAGGCTGAATTTTAACCACTTAACGCTCCATAACGTAATATTGTATCATGTGTGTTAACCAGGGTCGGACTGGCCCGTCGGGGAACCGGGGAATCCCCCGGTGGGCCCCGGCCCCCGAGCCTTGACTGACAGTAAGCTCGGGGCCCCAGGCTGCCGGCAGCATTGTAATTACTAAAGATGGCCGGCTTCTGGCAGTTTCCCAGGGCCCCGACACTTACACAGAGGGGCCTCCTGCCAGTGGTATACGTTCCCTATTAATATAGGGAAAGTATACATCGGGACTCGGGAGCACACCAGGGGCAGCAGCTCTTTCTCTTGCAATATTTAGAAGTGCTCTCTCTGCAAGCCGGGACTTCCCCCCTCCCCCTCCCAGAAGTGAGTCATTGCTTACATCGGACCGTGTGGGGACAGAGGAGTCTGCTGCTGCAATGATCCACAAATGTGAGTATAGAGTATATTTTTTTCTTTTTTGGGGGGTAAACTGTAATATTTAATATGTTTATGTGTACATTTGTTTAACCCTTAAGTCCTATCATGGAGTCTATCATACACCACTACCATACACATATCGTTATGATAGACAACATGATAGTACTTAAGGGTTAAAGTATGTGTCTTGTATACTGTGTGAGGACTGTATGTTTGTATACAGGTATGTGTGTGTATATACAGTATGCTATAATACTGTGTGAGTGTATGTATATATGGGAGTATATATGGTATATGAGTGTATATAAATGTCTATATGCTAATTATATATATGTATGTGCGTGTGTGTGTGTTTATATATGAATATAAATGTATGAATTTGTAGGTAACTTGCAGTTTTTGGAAATCGCGGCACTTATACCTACAGAAACACCGGAGGTGTCCCTATAGGTATAATGGAAGCAGAGAGTCCTCAAAGGAAACCTCTGTGGAGTTTCTGCAAAAAGCACTGCAGGAAAAACTGATGTGTTGGCGCCGGGGTTTTTCCTGCAGCGCTTTTTTGCTGTGGGACGCTGTGTTAGGTCTTATCCTTATAGTGTGATGTACAGTATATTGAGATGTTAAAGAGGAGCTCTCACCACCTGGAACACTTGCGGTTTTATATACTTCTAGAAAGCCGACAGTGCACTGAATTCAGTGCAGCTTTCCTGTTCTGTGCCCCTGGTGAAGAGCTATCGGTCCCGGTACCGTAGCTCTTCACTGTCAGAAGAACGTCACAGAATGTGAAAGCTGCACTGAATTCAGCACACTGTCGGCTTTCTAGCGGTGTATTAAACCGCATGTGCCCCAAATGGTGAAAGGTCCTCTTTAAGGATTAGGCACAACAGTGAGACGCAGTGTTTTTCAATGAGCTTTTGTCCCCAGCGCCCCATTATCCTCCTGCCTGTGTCTGTTCAGTCTCATGGCCTTATTTCTGGAAATCCTGTATCTAATTAGTGTCAGTGGTCCCATGAGGTGCAGGACTCCCAGCATGGAGGTGGCGACACGAGACTAAATGGAAACTGGCGGCAGACAATGGAGCAATGGGGACAGGTGAAGGCGCTTTCTATTTATTTATTTTTTATTTTCCACCTCCCGCCCGGCACATGGGTTGATCCAATTCCTGGACAAATCTTTAAAAGGATTTATCCATCTTTGTAATATTGATGGTCTGTCCTTAGGATAGGCCATCAATATTACATCTGTGATGATACAACAGCCAGGACCTCTGCAGATCAGCTCTTCCAGGACAGTGTGGCTACAGGTAATGGTAACATTTCTAGGAGTTACGCTGTTCACTTTCCATACAGAGTGTAGCAGTAGGTTTAGGTAGTATGTTGCACATTGTATGGCGGGTGAGCAGCATGGCTCCCGAGATGGTATTACCTTTAGCTGCCCTGTCTCGGTATCGCTGGTCTGCAGGGGTCCTGATGGTGGGCCCCTAGAAACAATTCCACTGGTGGGCCCTAGACACCCCAGTCCGACCCTGGTGTTAACACCTTAGATGCTGCAGTCAATCATGGCCGTGGCATTTAAGGGGTTTTAGAAAGTACTTCGTCAACCACTCCCTATGCCACCTCCAGGTGAATGGCTGTGTTGTTTCTGTGGCAGCCCAGAGTAATGTTAGGTCTGCCTTCTTCAATTCCCCTTCGGACCCTGTGCCTAGTGATCAATTACTCTAGGCCAGTGGTTTTCAAACTGCTGGCAGTATGTGTATCCCTGGGGATATGCTCTAATTTCCCCAGGAGTACGCGTCTCAGTAAAATCTCCCCACCCACAAACTATTAATAATGATTTTTGTTCAAAAAGTTTTATGTATATCAATAAAAACACATGTTCCTGCAAAAAAACAGGCCTCGATCAGCTCTGTTGATGTAAAAAATAAAAATGTTATGCGGCAAAGTTTTGCCAAAATGTGTTTTTATTCTGCAAATTTAGTAAAACATAAAAAACTATATAAACTAAACATCACCATAATACTAACCTATAGAATAAATATAATATATTGCTTATGCTGTATAGTGAAAATTGAAGATTAAAGATTACAAAGCAAAAACAGAAGTGATATTTTTTCTTTATCCCTCCCCAGAAAGAGTTAATAAAATATAGTCAATAAGTTACAGGCACCTCTAAATGATGTCACTTAAAGTTGAATCTCATCCTCAAAAAAACAAGCTCTAATAAGATGACATCAATGAGAAAAAAATATAGCTTTCATGATGCGACTTCGAAAAAGCAAAAAATTACCACATGGCAAAACTGGCTGTGGTAGGAGGGGAATATATAAGGAACTAGCAGGAGGACCTGGCTATGCATGGGTATATTACATTTTTTGTTTGTGTAGTGGCCCCTTAAGAATTGTCCAATTTTGCACTGGTGTATTTTGTATGTCGTTTGTGTGTGTCCATAAGTGTCACGTGATCATGTGTATCTCATTTTGGATATCAGTAAAAAACCTGTGATCAGTTGTTATGGATACCTGGAGTAAATCTGTGTGTATGTGACCTTGTGTAACAGTGTCATCCACAGTGCCCTGCTTCTTTAAAGCTGACATACAGCAGTGAAGAAAAATGGCTGGGTTGCTATGGAAACCTGGAGTAAAACTCCAATGTGTGGTACTCTGTGCAGAGCCATCTATCTAATCCTCCAGCGTATGGTACTGTGTGCAGAGGCACGTATCTAATCCTCCCTGTGTGGTATTGTGTGAAGAGGCGCATATCTAATCCTCTGGTGTGTGGAACTGGTACTTTAGAAAATAGTTTTTCCTCTCCGTTACAGTAATTTTTATTTTGTATGGTGTTGTCGGGGGTGGGGCTATAACTGCATTTTATTGGTGTATTATTTTATTCATTTTTTAAATTATTTTATTTACATTTTTTAACTTTTCTATTATTTTTTTTTACATTGTACATTGTGTCCCCATAAGGTCATAACAGACCTTGGGGGACATGTGATCACTGTTTCTTTTGTGTTGGAGACTGATTTCCCCTGTAACTGGGGCTGATACATTTAGCCCCATTTGCAAGAGGAACACAGCCTACTGTACAGTTCAGAGAGCTGATCTGGGTCCTGTAGGACCCAGCAGTTCTTGAAAGATGCTGAGCCTGGCGGATCACATGACCACCGGGTCAGAGGGCGATCGTATCATGGCTGCACCCACAGCTGTGTATGCAGTGCTCATTGGTCGCTGTATACACAGCGATCGAGAAGGCAGGGAGGGTAATAAACGATCTCATGCAGCTGCTGTGTTCTTCTTGGACGTACTGTTACGTCTTGTCAGAACAAGGGAGCCACCTTTCGGACGTATATACCCAATGGGTGGTCCAGAAGGGGTTAAGGCTCTATTTATGCTGAGCCAGACCACATTGCGTTTGCAAATCTCAAATCCTCACCTTGTAGCAGGGCAAACACTCTGCCGAAGAGTATTGCTCACAGTTCTGCAAGTGCAGTGTAACTGCAGGTTGGTGTGAGTCGGCTCTAAAGGCTCACTTTAAACAAGGTTTGTGTGATCGTGTGAAAAAGGTCTGGGTTGGTCACCAAGATCCCTCTACTCTTGAGCAGGCCATGACTGGCCATCCATATTGACCATAGAATCCGGGAAAATCTTAAAGAGATAGTAGGGCCTGTTTCCTCCAAGTTTTTTGTCTCTTTCTCTCTCTCTTGAAAAACCTACTTGTTCTTCTATCACTCCTGGTGAGGAACTCATGCAACTGGGAGCTGTGAACAGCAAGACTCGAAGCATCATCTCTGGAATAATCTTTGCCTGTACTGTGGTACTTCAGGTCCTATCATCCGAGACTGCTCGATCAGACCCTGCACACCAGTAGAAAAACTTAAGTGCCTGAGTGGTAGTTGTCAGAACCACTCAGGCAACCAGGTATTTTCCTAAATTAGCAATAAGATGTAGAGATGAGCGAGTAGTATTAGATCGAGTATGTATTCGATCGAATACTACGGTATTCGAAATATTCGTACTCGATCGAATACTACTAGCTATTCGCAGTAAATATTTGATTCAGAACTGGCGTTGATTGGCCAAATGCTATACAGTGTATAGCATTCGGCAAATAAATGCTGGTTCTGCAGCAGGCTCGTCCTTGCTAGTCGGGAGAGCTGGCAGCTTCCTGTTACGAGGGAGCTTACTTTTTCTCATAGGAATGCATTGACCAGCGTTGATTGGCCAGTGTACAGCAGTTGGCCAATCAACGCTGGTTCTGCCAGAGGCTCGTCTGTGAGGAGGCGGAGTCTAAAATCGGACCACAGCAGTCTCCATTGTGGTCCGATCTTAGACTCCGCCTCCTCACAGACGAGGCTCCAGCAGAACCAGCATTGATTGGCCGAATGCTGTACACTGGCCAATCAATGCTGGTCAATGCATTCCTATGAGAAAAAGTCAGTTCCTTCGTAACAGCAAGCTGCCAGCTCTCCCAACTAGCAAGGACGAGCCTGCTGCAGAACTAGCGTTGATTTGCCGCAGGCTCGTCTTTGCTAGTCGGGAGAGCTGGCAGCTTGCGGTTATGAGGGAGATTACTTTTTATCAGCACAACTGCAAGTGCTGTGCACTTAAAGCGCACGGACCCCATAGACTATAATGTGGTCCGTGCACTTTAACTGCACAGCGCTCCTCCTAAACACTCTCCTCCTGCTACTTGTGAACTTATTGACTCTCCTTTAGTCGAATAGTGGTTTCCCCTGAAACGAGCATTTTTTCCCATAGACTATAATGGGATTCGACATTCGATGGAGTAATCTAATGTTGAGGCTCTACTTGAAACGAATATCGAATCTCTAATATTTCACTGTTCGCTCATCTCTAATAAGATGTTGTTATCTGTGTTTCTGTCCTCAGGGGACAGATCTGTTTCTGGCCAGGTCCTAGTTGACTCTGGGGCTGTGGTAAACTTGGTTGAATTTCCATTTGTCTCAGTTTTAGGCAGTTTTTAAGCACTTTTGCCACTCGATACCCCTCTGTCGGTTACTGGGGTGGATTTTGCTTCACTGGTCAAGGGTAAAGTCCAATTCAAGACCCCCTTAATCACTTTGCAAGTGGGCTCTGCACATTCTGAGCTTATAAGCTTTTTCATTATGGAGCATCTGACTTCTGATATTATTTTGGGGCTCCCCTGGTTGAACCTCCATAATCCTATTTTTGATTGTGGTAAAAGGGAGTTGGCAAAATGGGGAGATCAGTGCTCATACCACTGTCTTGCTTTACATGCCTTAGATTGTGTCAGTGAGGAGACACCCCTCTAATCTTAAAGCTCAAAAGTATCGGAAATGCCAGGCAAATAAAAAACATTTGTCTGGCCCACCAGTGCCTGTTGTTGTTCAGGGAGATTTAGAATATGAGGCAGAGAAAATACTGAATCCTTCTAAAACTGGTTTGTATGGTGAGGGACCGGTGGCCCCTCATAAAAGAGAGGGTAATGTCTCTTCCCATTCGGGTTTCTGTGCCACCCTCTGATTGCACACTGCAGCGTAGGAGGCATGTTCAGTTTTGAGTCCTTGCTTTTGGTTCTGGCTGAACACTGCTCTATTCTCTCATCTCTGTAATTGATTTTCCACCACATCCATCTCCTTCTTCTTGGTTTTCCTGTGCTCCTCTAATAGTTAATCTTAGCTTTACCTGTGTAATTGATAGCCTATCTACCAATCAAGTCTGGAGTGGGTGCTTCCTATAAACAGGTCATCATGACTTCTAACCTTTGGCTTTTCTTGTGACTACTCTTTTGGATTGCAATTTGGTACTGCTTTGTCTCTCTGGCTTTGACCCTTGATTTGCTGACTCCTCTTCTGTGTTGTGTTGTCTTGTCCATGTTTAGTGTTACACTTATTCAGAGAAGGTACTGTCGCCCAGTTGTCCCTGTAATTAGGACAGATGTGGTAATTAGATAGGGACAGGGGCTGGGTCGAGTTTAGCACTCACTGTCTCTGTCTTTCCTTTTCTCCCTGATTTTAGCAGCAGCACTGGGGAATTGCTCAACTGGCAATTCTATTACAGCTGGGATTGCCATCATTCTGGTCCACTGGGGAACCTGAATGACAGAGAGCCCATCTGCTAAAACAGCGGTATCCCCTCCTGGCCTTCCTTATTGCTCCTCAAGCACACCTTCTAACTTCCCTTTTTTTTTCTTCTCTCTCTCCCCACCCTTTCCTTCCTTTCTCTTTACCTCTTCTTCTGGCCTCTCCTTCCTTCCCTCCCTCAGGTTATGCATATACTTTTCTAAGTCTGTCAATTGTGTGGTATCACACCTTGTTATGCAGATTGTCTCGGTATTTTTTACAGTTTGTTTCCAGTGCCTATTTGTATGGTGGCCATTTTTGTATGGCGTGTGTTTATATTTTTTATATAAATAAAGAATTTATTTAAAAAATTAAAAAAAAACTAAAGTAATGACAATCCTGGGAGCCTTCAATATGTTTTCAGCTGTCATGACAACTGATCACAGCCCTCCAATGACGTTACAGAGAGCGGAGATCGTTAAAACAAGGCAGGGCCCATGGTTCCTGTGACTTAAGTTGCCGCATTTGCGTTGAAAAGGCATCGCAACTTTTTTCCGTAGTGTTTTTCACAGAAAGTCTTCCTCTGCTGACTTTCTGTTCCCCTTATACCTATACGGAAAATGCCGGTGTTTTCATAAGTATAATTGACATGCTGTAATTTGCATTTCTGCTGCAGATTTTTTTCTGCGATGTGTGGATGGGATTAGCCAAGATTAGATTTTATTGCATGGTATTTTGAACATTCTCTATACATTATAATGACTATATGCATGGGGTTTTGCCAAATCAGAAAAAAAATTGTTTCATGGAAGTAAACAGCAAAAACTAGAAAAGAAACCATTACTCGCCTGCTGATCCCTACTAGTCATTGCTTTTTTCCCTGCAGCAGAGAAGGATGCACAATGATCACTGCTGCCAATCTCTGGCTTTCTTAATTTTCCTACAGCGATGATGTTCTGAACACCCACATGAGTGATGGAGAAAATCAACCAAGACCAGCAAGGAACACCAGAGCAGCAGTGCTGGAGCTTTGTAGGGATTATCAGTGGGTTTTATGCCACTTCTTTCCTTTAGCCAATGTTATAAGATCTGCATTATTAATTTCTTAATAAAACTCATCATTTAATAAATTCTTAGGGGAACAATAAATTAATCTATTATGGTAATATAAAAAAAATATTCTGTCACTCTTCAGAGACTACCAGTGGAATTTGGTTATGGATTATGCTGGATATGTCCCAATGAAATGAGATGAAATGATGTGGTGTATGTCATTGATAATGATCCAATCCAACCCTGACATGCACACCAATAATACGAGCAAACTCATTAAATCAGCCTTATTTATTTGTAAAGTAGACAGTGTTTTCAGTGACTGCCGCTTTTGCCAGCTCTGGCTAATGACTCATACACTGTCATAAATAAACTTTACAGCCTGTGAACTAAATGACTTTCCAAACAGCTTCTCCGAGCCGCTCCTTAGTGTGTTTTTCTGACCTTATTAAGATCAAAACAGCATTTTGTTGTTTAAATGATTCAATTAGCAATTGCTTTTGTCTCAGTAAATTGGCTGTAAATTATTCAGGGGTTGTAATTTCTATTGATTTAATCTTCATATACTGTAAAATGCAACTTCTAGATGAGACACAAATGTCACAATAGAACATGTTTTTATATAGCAATGGTTTACAGCAGGTGTCATATTTTATTGATGTAATACAACGAGTGTAATCACTATAATTAGTGGGATTAAATGAGTATAGAACCCATCATTAGGAACCACAACTGGTACCGGCCATTCTGAGCTGGTGAAGACAATGGAAGAGATTTACAAATACAACACTGATCAAATGGGGGACTATAGGAATATCTGATGAACTAAGTTGTATGGCCACTACCTGATGTGCATGAAACGCTCAGCCGACCTTTGTTCACTATTTGTCAATTTGTTGACATTAGAGATGAGCGAACAGTAATTTATTCGATATTCATTTCAAATAGCCCCTCAATATTCGACTATTCGAACGAATATCAAACCCCATTATAGTCTATGGGGAAAAAATGCTCGTTTCAGGGGATCCCACTCTTCGACTCAGGAGAGTCACCAAGTCCACTATGACACTCCAGGAAATGATGCCAACACCCTGGAATGTAACTGGAACAGCAGGGGAAGCAGGGGGAGTCTAAGATCGGTCCACAGCAGTCTCCATTCTGGTTGGATCTTAGACTCCGCCTCCTCACAGACGAGCCTCCGGCAGAACCAGCGTTGATTGGCCGAAACTGTACTCTGTATGGCATTCGGCCAATCAACGCTGGTTATTGCATTCCGATGGGAAAAAGTCAGCTCACGCATATTGCAAGGTGACAGGGATCCTGACAAGATAGAGCCCCAAAGAGCTGGGTGAGTAACATTCCCACCTAAATAAAGGTAATCCCTAGCTAACCCTGCCAGTACATCTATCCCTGTCGCACAATCACATAGTTCACAGTCTCAAATTAACGGAATGTTGAATCTACCATTCGTATAAATTGGAGGTCACCTGATTTAGCCAGCCAATTACTTTTTCCAATTTTTTTTTTCGATGCCTGCGTTGTCGTAGTTCCTGTCCCACCTCCCCTGCGCAGTTATTGGTGCAAAAAAAGCGCCAGGGAAGGTGGGAGGGGATATGAATTTTTAGTGCGTTTGCCTTGTGGCATTTGATTTTAATCGAATACCTCGAACGGCCTGATATTCGATCGAAAAGTGTTCACTCATCTCTAGTTGACATTTAACATGACTGACTCCTTGTTCGCAAGTAAAAAAATTGAAAGTGGCTTATTTTCCTTTTCCTATTGAAAAAACATGCTCATTCAGCTGCGCATGCATATGGGAGGTTGTTAGAATTACTGTCAGATCAATGAGAGTTTGACCAACAACATGCCGCAGGCTACTGAGGTACAAGGGCAAAATAACTTTTGTTGTATTCTTGTACCATCCTAACCCTTCTCATGTCTCTCCCCCTTCCTTACTCACTCCCCCTCCTATACACTCCCTCCCTGTCTAGCTATCCTTCCTATCCCAGCTATCCTATATGTCCTACCCAACCTACTCATCCCAACCCCAGACCCATTATACATACTTACCCTCCATGGCTTTTTCCTGTTACATGGCCTCTTCTCCTCCTACACTGTGTGCATGCTCCTCTAAAGAGTCACCCTTATTGCGTATGCGTAGACATGCAGTAGAGGTGATTAACTGGCAGCAGTGCACGCGCACTGCTAGGAGAAGAGCGCGCACCCTGCCAATACAGGAGGAGGACTAGCCTGTTTTGCCGGAAGAAGCCGTGGATGGGTAAGTATGAGTGAAGTGGTTGGAGGGAGTGGTAGTAACAACACGTTTCCAGAAATGGGGAAACTGATCCGAATCGTCAGCGGATTATCAGAAAATGTCCCTGGGGCAGTCACATGACCGCACCAGGGATATGGGTAAATATAATTTTTTTCTTAATAATGTTATTTAGAAAGTAGGATGTGGGAGGGTGTTTAGATTAGTGTAGGGATTCCATATCATTCCGGACAACCCCTCTCGTCTATTGACTCTTCTGCATGTGTGTGTGCTTTTGTAAAAGTTAAAACAATAACAAAGCGTAGCACCTGATAATATGCCCCTTATCTGGAATTCTAGGAAGGCTATAGAAGTAAAGAAAAGTGACATTAGTAAGACAGCATGTTTCTTTTTACCTTGAGATGATCAGATAGATGTTGTAAGTACAAAGTCCATAGCTCTTTCAGAGATGAGCTGGATCATTTAGTTTATCTGTACAAACAGCAGATAAGGATATGTGTATTTATTGTGGACAATCTTAGCTTATCTGCTGAGAAAGTTTTGTAATGCAGAACAAATCTGCACGAGGGAACATTTCAACGTAAAAGTTGAGGTGTAGATTTCTTATACCTAGCCTTTTCTAGTAAAAATAGTAGAAATCATAAAATAGAAAGGCTAGATGCATACAACCGAGGTCAAAAACGGCCATGAAAAACATTCATTTTTCACGGCCGTCTTGCACCCAAGGTGCCTCTGTCTTCACATTTCATTGTATGGAGGAATCCATGAAAACTACCAAAAACAGGACATAACCTATATTTTAATAGCCCCCATTCATTGATAGTGAAATTAATGCTGTTGTGTGACGTCTACTAAAAAAACAGACATTACATAGTCAATTTTCACATCATGAGAATGTACTTGTGTGATCCATGATGCATATGAGTGATTATAGATTTTATGGACTTAGAAATCAGATTCCTGGAAAATTTTGTTATTCTGCCAATGAGGAAATATGGAAAGTTGATGGACCAGAACAATGATGTAAGAGTGAACAGGAGAGCTTCAAAGGGTGGTTACATTTTGGATAATGCCACTGTGCTAGAGTTATCCAATGCAAAGTTAGTAACAGGGCGTTCTGCTGTGAAAGGGTTCACTTTTTTTTTTTTTGCAAAACCACCAAAGGGAAATTGTATGACACAGTTTCACTGAAATCCGTTGGCTGTCCATATAGCTTACAAATATGGATATATACTCCTTTATGCTTCCAGGCGCCCTCATGTGTGGCTGCCTTTTGTTTACAGCTGCTACAAACTAAACTGATCTTCTCATTCCTTTCCTATCTTACACTCCTTGTCTATCACTATAAGGAACATTAGTATGCTGGATCTGCTGGACTAATATTGCTGGACTGAAATTTGCGGCAGAACACTTTTTCAAAGGAATCTTTTGAGCCTTTGTTTGTGTGGGACAATGCCTTCACACACACAGGGGAGACTTGTGTACACAAAGCAGGCTTTGTTACAGCTTGTGGCTGCAGACATGCTACAGGACAGCAAGCATGCTCTCATCATCCCACATGAGCTAAGAAGAAAACTCAGGCGCTTCAGGAAACGTGGACGGCGGGCCGGTGTGTCAAAACAGGCAAGGAAAAATCGCAACAAGCATGTGATTCCGGCTATCATTATGGGGAATGTGAGATCAATTGTGAACAAGATGGATGAACTGACAGCACTGACCAGACATCAACAGGAGTTTCGTGAGTGCAGTATGATGGTTTTTACAGAGACTTGGCTTACTGAAATCACTCCGGACACACTTGCATCCTTGGTGGGCTTCAAACTTCTTCGTGCGGACAGGACACTGGAGAGCGGTAAGCGGAAGGGAGGAGGGCTTGCAATATTTGTAAATGAGAGATGGTGTAATCCAGGACATGTTGTAGTTAAGAAACAATCGTGTGGAAATTATATTGAACTACTAGCCGTGAGCATGAGACCTTATTACCTGCCAAGGGAACTATCACATGTTATCGTGCTAGCTGCATATGTCCCCCCCTCTTCTAAAACTGACTCTGCCTGTGAGGTCCTCCATGCTGCTGTGAGCGAGCTGCAATCATCTCACCCCCATGCCCTGCTCCTAGTGTCTGGAGACTTCAACCATTTCTCTCCAGCATCCACTCTACCAGGCTTCACCCAGTATGTATCCTGCCACACAAGAGACAACAAAACGCTGGACTTGCCAATGTAAGGGATGCATATAACTCATCTGCCCTACCACCCCTAGGCAGATCGGACCACAACCTGGTACATCTGCGACCCACATACACTCCACTGGTGCGCAGAGAACCGGCGGTTACCCGTACAGTGAAAATCTGGTCAGAGGAAAGTGTTGAGTCTCTAAGGGACTGTTTTAATATAACTCTATGGGAAGTATTTCAAGACTCATTTCCAGAGGACATTGAGGGGCTCACACACTGCATAACAGACTACATTAATTTCTGCTTTGACAGCACGGTACCAACTAGAAAGGTGAGGTGTTTCTCCAATAACAAACCATGGATCAACTCTGAAATTAAAACTCTTCTCAAGGAGAAAAAGCAAATTTTTAGGCCTGGGGACAAAAATAGCCTGGGGGAGGTGCAGAAACAGCTAAGACAATTGATCAGAGAAGGGAAAGCCAACTACAGGCGGAAGATGGAACTACAGATGGGGGAGGGTAGAGTCTCAAAGGTCTGGGACAGTCTGAAGGTGATATCCGGACACAAACAAAAGGCAGCTCATCAGATAGAAGGTGACAGGAAGTGGCTTAATGAGCTTAATCTATTCTTCAATAGATTCGACTCCAAACCAACTCCCCCCTCACAAGCAACCCCCCTCCCCTCACACACCAAGACCCAACCCCCACCGACTGGCAGTAAATTGCAATCCGACTGTCTGATCCTCAAGGAGTCTCTGGTGTGTCGGGAAATCAAGAGGATTAAAGCAGACAAGGCTGGAGGACCCGATGGTATAAGCGCAAGAGTTCTTAAAATGTGCAGTGACCAGCTGTGTGGTATTATTACGCACATGTACAATATGAGTCTAAAGCTGGGAGTGGTACCTCAACTGTGGAAAACATCTTGCGTGGTACCAGTCCCAAAGAAACCCAACCCAATGGACTACAATGACTACCGACCTGTAGCACTGACATCCCACCTGATGAAGGTCCTAGAGAGACTGGTCCTGACACACCTACGCCCCCTGGTGAGCCCCGCTCTGGACCTCCTCTAGTTTGTCTATCGGCCGGGCATTGGGGTAGATGACGCCATCATCCACCTTCTTCACAAAGCTCTCTCTCACCTGGCGAAACCCGGGAACACTGTGAGAATAATGTTCTTTGATTTCTCCAGTGCTTTCAACACCATTCAGCCAGAGCTACTGAGGGAGAAGCTGAACCTTGGTGATGTGGACCATCACCTGTCCAACTGGATCCTAGACTACCTGACAAACCGCCCTCAGTATGTGAGAGTCCAGGACGGTGTGTCTGACACTGTGATCTGTAGTACCACAAGGTACAGTTCTTGCCCCATTCCTCTTCACACTGTATACTGCTGACTTTAGGCACAACTCATCCAGCTGTTACTTACAGAAGTACTCTGATGACTCTGCTATAGTCGGCCTTATCACTGATGGCGACGATAGGGAATACAGAGATTTAAACCGGGATTTTGTTGAATCGTGCCAGCAGAACCATCTCAGGATTAATGCTGGGAAGACCAAGGAGATGGAGGTGGACTTTGGGAAACGGAGGAGTGCTCCGACCCCGGTGGAGATCCAGGGGACATGCATTGAGATAGTCAGAACCTATAAGTATCTGGGTGTGCTCCTCAATAATAAACTAGACTGGGCTGATCACCTGGAGGTGCTGCACAGGAAGGGTCACAGCAGACTCTACCTGCTCAGGAGGCTGAGGGCCTTCGGAGTACAGGGGTCACTTCTTAGGGCCTTTTTCAACTCGGTGGTTACTTCAGCTACCTTTTTCGGTGTAGCTTGCTGGGGGAGCAGTATATCAACCAGGGACAGAAATAGACTTGACAGGCTGATCAGGAGGGCCAGCTCTGTTCTGGAGAGCCCCCTGGACCCAGTACAGGTGGTGGGTGACAGACGGTTACTGTCTGTGGTGACCTCCATGCGGGAGAACAAATCCCACCCCATGCATGAGACCTTGATGGCACTTGGCAGCACTGTAAGTGACCGTCTGCTTCACCCCAAGTGTGAGAAGGAGCGCTATCGCAGGTCCTTCCTTCCAACCGCGACCAGGCTGTATAATCTACATCAGACCAAGCGAAGATCACTCCGCACAGAGAACTAAATGACTATGAATGTCCTCCTCCTTTCTTCTCTGTTCCTTAGCTGCTATGGACTCCTAGTATATCTTTCTCAGCATATGTGTGTCTACCTCTGTAATATATTACTGTGTATTATCATGTATCTGTATTACTATGCAGCTGTAACATACTGAAATTTCCCCACTGTGGGACTATTAAAGGATTATCTTATCTTATCTTTAACACTAATATGCAGTAACAAAGGTGTCTGGCAGTGCCTTATTCATGCACACTTAGCTGAGCATAAATATGGAAGGAGGTGAAGTAGAAGATATACCTGTAGATCTCATAAACGCTCAGCTGTATAAAACCACTAAAGTGTATTTTTCTAACTACAGTTGAAATATACACCTTTAAATGCACTTGTTGCATGATTTTATAGTCTCCTGTGGGATGGGAAATAGAAAATCTGCAAAGAATACACCATTACTGCACAACACCTGGTTTTCATATGTATTGAGCAGTGTTTACATGTGATGCCTGTTGTGGCAATAGTAAAGAACCTGATAATTTGGCCATTGTAAGTTTGGCAATAAAAAACAGATGTATGGTTATAGCACGCTTATTAAAACAAAACAAAAATAACATCAATCATTACATGGGTTTTTGGGTCTATTGTCCTTAACTCTCTCTTTACCTATTGGTATGTGTATATTTTTCTCTCCATACCTGGCCAGACAAACAATGGTGGAGCTACAAAAGCTGGGAATCCTGTCAATATGTAGAACAGAAAGATTATGAATGATAATCTGTTTTCCCTTAGCCCAAACAGCAGCACAACTGGGGTATTCCTGCCCCTAATGAGCTGTTAGGACAGGTGGAATTTTTAATTACCTAACAGCTTTTGACCCCTATAAGAGGCCGGAAGTCATGCTCCTTCCTTGTGTTAGTAACAAGTATGATATACAGAGAGCAATTTATGCCAAGAGCTACACACACATACACAAAATCTGTACAACAGTACCTCCTAGGGAGGGAGCCTTATGCTGCTGTTTGGGCTAAGGGAAAACAGATTATCATTCATAATCTTTCTTTCCCCTTACGCCCAACAGCAGCACAACTGGGGATTTAGCAAGTATTGTTTCCCCTAGGGCGGGTCCTCCTGGCAGGCTGATGCCAAGACGGAGTGCCCAAATGCTGTAGCATCGGCCGTACGCCAGTCCAATCTGTAGTGTTTGGCAAAAGTCATCTGTGAGCTCCATGAGGCTGCAGCACATATCTGGTCTAGAGAGAGGAACCGTGTCTCTGCCCATGATGTCGCCACTGCTCGGGTGGCATGGGCTCGTAAGAAATCTGGAACAGGAAGATTCTGGGCCCAAAGGGAACAGCTGATAGCTTCTCTGATCCATCTCGACAGGGTTACCTGTGATGCTTTAGTGCCTCTATTGTGGCCAAACACATTAACCAGAAGATTCTCTGATCTTCGGAATGGTGCTGTACGGTCTAGGTAAATACGTAGTGCTCTTACCAGATCCAGTGTGTGTAGCTTCTCCTCCTGCTCTGTAGCAGGAGAAGGAAAGAAGCCCGGTAGGGTGATCACTTGGTTGGTGTTCTGAAGTGTTGGTACCTCTGGCAAAAATCCCAGAATGAACCTTAGCTGTACCCTGTCAGGGAAGAAGGTTATGAAAAGTTCGGAGGCCGCTAGGGCCTGCAATTCGCCAACCCTCTTGGCGGAGGTTATTGCCAGCAGGAAAGTCACCTTAAATGACAGGTACTTCCAGTCCACTTCAGATAATGGTTCGAAGGGGGGCGCACATAGCCCTTGTAGAACCGCGGCCAGGTCCCACCTGGGGACAGGGGGCCGTACCTGGGGGCGGAGCCTGGCAGCCCCCCTAAGGAACTGTTTGACAAGAGGATCTTGTGATAACCGTGTCTCCAGGAGAGCAGATAGAGCTGACACTTGAACCTTGAGGGTGGCAGGTGCTAGTCCTCTCTCCAGGCCGTTCTGTAAGAACTCTAGGACTGCATCTCTGTCTGGATCGCGGTGGCTGCCTGTACACCAATCTCGGAATATCCGGGCGATCCTTTGGTAGCTCTGATTGGTTGCCTCCGCTCTTGAATGGGCGTATGGCGCGGTTAACCTCCAGGCAGTGAGGTTGAATTTGTCTAGGCCCAGGCACGGCCGACTGTTCAGTGATACCAGGTTCCTGACTGGTGGAAGCCTCCAGTAGTTCTCCCGACTCATAAGGATAAGGTCGGTGAACCATGCCCTTTTTGGCCAGAACGGCATGATCACTATTGCCGAAGTCTGGTCCTGCCTGAGTTTCACCAATACCTTTGGGATCATCGGAATGGGAGGGAACACGTATGCCAGTTCGAACCTCCATGGTATTGACAGGGCATCCACAGCCAAAGGGTTGTCTTCCCGGTACAGGGAGCAAAACCATTCTACTTTGGCATTGTGTTGGGTGGCCATCAGATCCACCTCGGGGAGACCCCACCTCCTGGTCAGGTAGTGGAAGATGTCCTGATTCAAGGAACATTCGCCTGCGGTCGGGCGGCCTCTGCTGAGTTGATCCGCTAGGATGTTCAGGCAGCCCTGGATATGTACCGCGGCCAGCTGGGAGAGGTTCTGTTCTGCCCAGGAGAAGATCAGGTTTTTGACTTGCAGGAGTGAGGGGGACCTGGTTCCTCCCTGCTTGTTGATATAGTGGACTGTCGTCAGATTGTCTGATCTTACTTTGACCGCTTTCCCTCGTAGAAGTGGTGCAAATGACAGAAGGGCTCGATGAACTGCGGTAAGCTCGCGCCAGTTGGATGAGTGCGTCCTCTCCCGCTGATTCCATGTACCTTGAACCGGGGTCTCCCCCAGATGAGCTCCCCAGCCTGTGAGGGAGGCATCTGTAGTCAACAGGGTCCAGGCGGGCTGGACCGAGGACTTCCCATCTCGCAGATGGGTCCACCAGGGCAAGGTTTGCCGGGTGCTGATGGTTAACTGGATTGGCTTCTGTAAACCTGAAGGACTGTGATTCCAGACTCTCAAGATCTCGTTCTGTAAAGGGAGCATATGCCATAGGGCCCAAGGAACTGCATCTAGGGTAGCGGACATCAATCCAAGGACCTTCATAGCCGTCCTGATGGTGACCTTCCGTGTAGAAGACAAATGATGTGCTGCCCGAGCAATTTTCCTTTTGCGAGGAGAGGGTAGAGAGACTGTCATGTTGAGAGAGTCTAGAATAAGTCCCAGGAACTGAACTCGTGTTGATGGCACCATTACTGACTTCTGCCAGTTTACCAGCCACCCCAGCTTGTCTAGTAGAGCTACGACGGTCTGCACCTGCATGGTAAGAACCTCCTTTGAATGAGCCTTCAGAAGCCAGTCGTCCAGGTACGGGACTATGAATATGCCTTGAAGGCGCAGGGCGGCAGCGACCGGAGCTATGACCTTTGTGAAGGTGTGGGGGGCGGAGGATATGCTGAACGGGAGGGCTGCGAACTGGAAGTGCGCCTCTTTCCCTTCTATGTATACGGCAATCCTTAGGAACTTTCGGTGTGCCAGAAAGATGGGTACGTGGAGGTAGGCGTCCTTCAGGTCCAGAGTGACGAAGTGATCTCCAGGGTGCATGAAAGGTAGTACTGACCTTATGGTTTCCATGCGAAACCGCAGCCTGCGGATAAAGCATTTCAGATACCTGAGATCGATGATCATACGCCACTCGCCTGATGACTTGGGGACCAAGAAGACTGGAGAATAGATGCCTGTGCCTTGATCTGTGCGAGGAACCACCTCCAGCGCAGCTTTGTCCACGTACTCCTGAATCAATTTCTCCAGATGAAGTTGTTTGGGGCCCTGAAGAGGGCGGGTTCTTACCATCTTCTCAGGCGGCTGGGCAACAAAATTAATTTTATAGCCTTCCTGGATCGTCTGGATGACCCAGGGGTCCCGAATATTCTGGCGCCAGGCATCCACATAGTGGGAAAGTCGGCCGCCCACCCCGGGGGCGAGGAGAGGGGAGGTAGGGTGGAAGGATTAGAAGGAGGTGCCCTTATGTTTACGAGAGGAGCCCCGACTTCTACCTCTGCCGGATCGTTGCTGGCCTCTAGTTCCTCTTCTGGAGGTGCCTCTTCCTCGAAAGGAGGGACTCCGACCTTCAAGGGGCTGTGGCAAATTCTTGCCTTTGGAGTCGGCCAGAGATTCCATAATCCGGTCGAGCTCCCTCCCGAACAGCTGTCCCGGCTCAAAGGGGAGACCACACAGGCTATTCTTGGAGGTGAGGTCAGCCTTCCAGGGCCTCAGCCACAAGGGCCGGCGAGCAGCAGTAGCCAGTGCCATAGATCTGGCGGCCAGACGGGTCTGAAAATGGGTCGCCTGCGTCAGATGATCCACCAGCAGAGAGATGTCCGACATTGTTGCCAGGAGGTCATCTCGATCCACTCTGGAATCTATGTCCTTGGCAAGTGGCGAGAGCTCTGCCCGCAGACCAGTGGCCACCTCGTTCGCAACCATGCCCAGGGAGGCCTGGGCCGAGGAGACCGAATAGACTCGTCTCAGTGATCCTTCCACCCGACGATCCATCAGATCCTTGAGACTCGACCCGTCCTCTGTCAGGAGGACAGTGCGCCTTGACAGCTTTGCCACAGCTACGTCAACCTTCGGCGGAGGACCCCACGCCTTTAGCTGACCCTCAGGGACCGGGAATAAGGTCTTAAATCGCTTGGATGGCGCAAAGGGTTTTTCCGGGTGCCTCCATTCGCTCTCCATCAGGCGAAGCATTTCCGAGGACGGTCTGAAGGTATGAGACCTTCGACTTGGGCCTTCACCACCTTCCCGGTCTCTGAGCCTAAGTGTCTTGAACACCCTGGACATCTTCTCTAAGGGGACAATCTCCTTTTCCGCCTCAGAATCGGATGATGACTCCTCGTCCCTAAGGCACAGGTTCTCCAGGGGCGGAAGGGACAACTCGCAGTCCAGCCGTGGTCTTTTGGCTGAGGACTCCATCCTTTTCATGGAGTCCTGGACGAAGCCCTTCACCCAGGATACCATCTCCCGCATGGGGGTTGCCTCAGAAGGGGGGGCTCTACATCCTGGACAAAAACGAAACTGGGAGTCGTCCTCTTTGCCACGGCCTTCCTCCGAGGAGGAACAGTAGAGACATTCTGAGAAGGAACAAAGAAAAAGAATACTAACAACCTTTGCCCTCCCATAGTGGGAACCGCTACCACCCCTTCCCCCTGGCCGCCTCCCCCAAACCTGAATCAACGGAGCTGCTTTCTAGGACAAATTGACCAAGGAGCTTCTCTAGTTGAGGTGCCAGTAACCGGAGCAACAGGCACTGAAAGATGGTTTTGGAGGGGATATATAGGCCAGGGGGCGGGACTAAAAAAGGGCACGCCCCTTCCTTCTTTGGGGCAATGTTTTTGGGGGGCAAAGGCAAAAACTCACAGGGGGTTTCGTTCGCCTGCCGCGCGAACCGCATACCGCGCATGCGCGGCGGACGAGTAGGGCGGTGGACCCGGGGAACCAAAAAAAACGGTTCCCAGGAGAAAGGGTCCTAGCCGCGCAGGGAAGCCCGGCTCCGGCGCGGCAGCACTCCAGGCGCACGCATGAGCCGGCGGGGGAGGAAGCAGCAGAGGCTCAGAAGAGCAAAAAGAAAGGAAAAATATAGCAGTCTTCCGCTTGTCAGGTAAGAAGGAGGGGGAGAGAGAGTAGCAGAAACCTATGAGAGGTCAGAACCCCTGCTCCCCCTACCACCTGTCCTGTCCCACAGGACAGAAAAAAAACACAAGGGAGGAGCATGTCTTCCGGCCTCTTATAGGGGTCAAAAGCTGTTAGGTAATTAAAAATTCCACCTGTCCTAACAGCTCATTAGGGGCAGGAATACCCCAGTTGTGCTGCTGTTGGGTGTAGGGGGAAAGAGGGATGCCGGCCCTTCAGGTTTTCTCTGGTAGAGGAGCAGCTAGACGGAATCATCACTATACAGGTAAAAAAGAGAACTCTAAGGGTAAGTTCACATGTGGTTTTTTGGTCAGGATTTTGAGGCCATATCCGCCTCAAAATCCTGACAAAAAGACTGCTTCCATTGAAATCAATGGGAGCCGGTCAGCCATTTGTTCTGGCTCCCAGAAAAAAGAAGCGACATGCTCATTCTTTCAGGCAGATTCGCCTCGCGACATCCGCCTGAAGACACTACCTCCTGACTAAGCCCATTCATTTGGGCCTAATCTGGAGCGGAGTGCGCTACTGGATGCCGGTGGAGTGCAGTATTCTGGTCCGGAACCTGAGGCGGCCCTAAGGGTAAGTTCACAAAGGGTTTTCTGCAGGCGGATTTTGATGCGGAATCCACCTCAAAATTCACCAGAAATAACATCTTCCATTACATTTCAATTGGAGTCAATCGCAGTTTTTTTCTGCTAGCGATTTTTTTCATCTAACATAAAAAAATGTGACATGATCTATCTTCCAGAGGATTCCGCAGCTCAAGACTCCCTCCTGATTAGGCCCATGGCGTGCCGTGGCGGAATAACGAATGGTGCACTGCATCAACATCCCGTCACAGCTAGCAAGACGAAGAAGCCGGCGGCGGAAAGTGGAGATGAATTTCCTCTTCATTTTCCACCGTGTGAACTTACCTTAAGGACTGAAGGGTGTTCTGGCAGTCAGACTCACAAACAGTATTAAAGACAGACTATAAAGAACATGCCATGTTGGTGGTTTTAACATTTTTTGAAATGTACTGTTAGTACAAAAAAAGGTTAAAGAAGAAAACCGTAAAACCTCAAAAGTTTTATTTTTACTTCTTCCAAAATGAAATTTTCATAGGTATACATTGAATTGCAAAAAACGAAGATATGGGATGGCACTGCTGAATATACAAATAGAATCCAAATAAACTGGAGGTAAATGTGTGGACTACACTTTGTGTATCAAGAGCCGTGGGGGTGCTCAACAACCAGAAAAAGCAACATGAAAATAGTACAATTGTAGAGAAATTTGGAAGGGCACTCACCCATATCTAGGCTCGTCTTCGTGAAAAACTTCTTTTATTAAGGTAACATGTTTGTAAAAACAAATAGTGCAGGGAGGAAAGATAGCATAAATAGGCAAGTAGGCAACAGCCGTTTCGCGCAGCTATGTGCGCTTTCTCAAGCCTCAAAAATGCAATCACAAATGACAGAAAAGCAGGCTTAAATACTGCTAAAACAATCAGGCATAATGGAAAACTCCTGGAATGGATTCAAATTTTAGCCAATAGGAGTACTAGTAATGTCCTCCATGAATATTCATGTAGGTAGAGAGGACCAGAATGAAAACTGTCCTAAAATCTTTTAGCCAATTGGCAAAAAGCCAATGCCAAGCAGCATATGTAAGTCTCCGTGCTTCTACTTCACAAATGGAAGGAAGCACGGGCAAATGGCCAATAAGAAAAAGGCCTATGCGCAAGCGCGCATCGGCTTTTTCATTGTAACACCCCCTTATATGGTTTACGGGCTATCAGCCTATAGAAAAGGCGCCGATGCGCATGCGCATTTAGACGCGAAGATCGCGTCTAAACAATCAATTGACCGTCATAGAAAGACAGCGGCCAATCAGTGAAAAGCCGATGCGCATGCGCAATGAAGCACATCGGCACACACTCACCGGCCGCTGTCATGGAAAGACAGCGGCCAATCAGTGAGACGCCGACGCGCATGCGCAATGAAGCGCATCGGCATAAACCCATTATTACTGCATATACCAACCTGTAATTCAGCGGAGGAAACATTCACAAATAAGTTATTGAATCCACTGTGCCTGATTTTTGAAAGAGAACATATATACATTCACAATTTAAACATGGCATATAACCCGGATCATTAGCTAGAAACAGTGACACTGTATTTATACAAAAGATGGTAAGATAAAGGACAAAACTTGAAACAGAAAGATGACGATAATATAGGGGAATTGTCCCTAGAATTTCTTATAGAAAGATTCCCATATCTAGTCTATCGTTTAACCCCAAAGGGCCTGTCGCGTTAGTACGTAAAATCCATTTTGCTTCACATTGTAATAATATTTTATTATGATCTCCTCCTTGAGGAGGTAAATTTACTTTTTCGATTCCAGCAAACTTCAAACAGCTTGCATCTCCATTGTGTGAATCGATAATATGTTGTATTAAACGGGGAGAACCTTTTTTGGTGGAAATAGATTTGAAGTGTTCACGAAATCTTACATAAAGAGGTCTAATGGTTTTTCCAATGTAGTAATATCCACATGGACAGTAAATTACGTAAACCACGAATTTTGTTTTACAATTCAAGAATTGATTCACCGTATGTTGAATTTTACCTAATGGTAATATACATTTCTTTAAGTTGTAACGACAGTACTTACATTGTCCACATGCAAAATTACCCTTAGGACAAGATTTGTCAAGCCAACTGGGATCTTTTTGTGATGGCAAGCGACTAGACACTAATGTGTCTTTTATGGTCCTACAGCGCTTAAAACTGATGAGTGGTTTCATTCCTGCCTTTGATGCAAGAATAGCATCAGACTGAATTATATTCCAATTGCGATAAATAGCCGATCGAATTTGTTTTTCCATAGGACTATACTTGAAAGTAAAGGTGAATCTATTTTGAATTTTATTTTGTTTGTTTGGACCTTTTAACAATCTTTTTCTATCCAAACTTTTTGATTTATCGTATGCTTTTTCGATGGCATGGTCAGGATAACCTCTTAATCTTAGACGTTTTTTTAAAAACTCGGCCTGTTTTTCAAAAACTTGAACATCACTATTAATTCTTTTTAAACGGATAAATTGGCCGTAGGGGATGGAATTTTTTACAGATTGTGCATGAAAGCTTTTGTAGTGTAATAGTGCGTTCGTCGCTGTGGGTTTTCTATACACTTCCGTGGAAATGCTGTTCCCTGTCTTTTTGACTAAAACGTCTAAAAATTCAAGAGTATCGTTGTTAATTTTAGCCGTAAATCTCATGTTCATGTGGTTAGTATTAAGATAATTCACAAACTCGAAAAAAGCATCTTCCGAGCCAGACCATAATAAGAAAATGTCATCTACATATCGTAGATAGAGATAAATGAACTTTGAAAACCTATTTTTTGTTGAATATACATATTCATCCTCAAAATCAGCCAAAAAGATGTTGGCAAAGGTGCATGCTAAAGGCGTGCCCATTGCCGTGCCGTTAATTTGGGCGTACCAACGCTCATTAAACATGAACGCATTATTGCCTAGTACAGTTTCGGTACCTCGTTTAATAAACTCAATTAAATCATCATCTTTATGTGCATGTTTCAAAATCTTAATGATAGAATCTACCCCTTGTTGTTGTGGAATACGGGTGTATAAGCTCTCTACATCTATAGCTAATTTTAAATCGCCTTCAAACGTAATTTCATTAACTCGATTAAGGAAATCGTTAGTATCTTTTAAATAAGATTTAAACAACCGCCTGGTAGACCTATTGTGGCAGGTATCGGTTCTGCCACCGAACCTGTTTCACAATTTTTGGATTGGTTGCTTCAACCACTTCTCCCTATGATACCTTCTTATTTAAAAGATACTAACGATTTCCTTAATCGAGCTAATGAAATTACGTTTGAAGGCGATTTAAAATTAGCATCTATAGATGTAGAGAGCTTATACACCCGTATTCCACAACAACAAGGGGTAGATTCTATCATTAAGATTTTGAAACATGCACATAAAGATGATGATTTAATTGAGTTTATTAAACGAGGTACCGAAACTGTACTAGGCAATAATGCGTTCATGTTTAATGAGCGTTGGTACGCCCAAATTAACGGCACGGCAATGGGCACGCCTTTAGCATGCACCTTTGCCAACATCTTTTTGGCTGATTTTGAGGATGAATATGTATATTCAACAAAAAATAGGTTTTCAAAGTTCATTTATCTCTATCTACGATATGTAGATGACATTTTCTTATTATGGTCTGGCTCGGAAGATGCTTTTTTCGAGTTTGTGAATTATCTTAATACTAACCACATGAACATGAGATTTACGGCTAAAATTAACAACGATACTCTTGAATTTTTAGACGTTTTAGTCAAAAAGACAGGGAACAGCATTTCCACGGAAGTGTATAGAAAACCCACAGCGACGAACGCACTATTACACTACAAAAGCTTTCATGCACAATCTGTAAAAAATTCCATCCCCTACGGCCAATTTATCCGTTTAAAAAGAATTAATAGTGATGTTCAAGTTTTTGAAAAACAGGCCGAGTTTTTAAAAAAACGTCTAAGATTAAGAGGTTATCCTGACCATGCCATCGAAAAAGCATACGATAAATCAAAAAGTTTGGATAGAAAAAGATTGTTAAAAGGTCCAAACAAACAAAATAAAATTCAAAATAGATTCACCTTTACTTTCAAGTATAGTCCTATGGAAAAACAAATTCGATCGGCTATTTATCGCAATTGGAATATAATTCAGTCTGATGCTATTCTTGCATCAAAGGCAGGAATGAAACCACTCATCAGTTTTAAGCGCTGTAGGACCATAAAAGACACATTAGTGTCTAGTCGCTTGCCATCACAAAAAGATCCCAGTTGGCTTGACAAATCTTGTCCTAAGGGTAATTTTGCATGTGGACAATGTAAGTACTGTCGTTACAACTTAAAGAAATGTATATTACCATTAGGTAAAATTCAACATACGGTGAATCAATTCTTGAATTGTAAAACAAAATTCGTGGTTTACGTAATTTACTGTCCATGTGGATATTACTACATTGGAAAAACCATTAGACCTCTTTATGTAAGATTTCGTGAACACTTCAAATCTATTTCCACCAAAAAAGGTTCTCCCCGTTTAATACAACATATTATCGATTCACACAATGGAGATGCAAGCTGTTTGAAGTTTGCTGGAATCGAAAAAGTAAATTTACCTCCTCAAGGAGGAGATCATAATAAAATATTATTACAATGTGAAGCAAAATGGATTTTACGTACTAACGCGACAGGCCCTTTGGGGTTAAACGATAGACTAGATATGGGAATCTTTCTATAAGAAATTCTAGGGACAATTCCCCTATATTATCGTCATCTTTCTGTTTCAAGTTTTGTCCTTTATCTTACCATCTTTTGTATAAATACAGTGTCACTGTTTCTAGCTAATGATCCGGGTTATATGCCATGTTTAAATTGTGAATGTATATATGTTCTCTTTCAAAAATCAGGCACAGTGGATTCAATAACTTATTTGTGAATGTTTCCTCCGCTGAATTACAGGTTGGTATATGCAGTAATAATGGGTTTATGCCGATGCGCTTCATTGCGCATGCGCGTCGGCGTCTCACTGATTGGCCGCTGTCTTTCCATGACAGCGGCCGGTGAGTGTGTGCCGATGTGCTTCATTGCGCATGCGCATCGGCTTTTCACTGATTGGCCGCTGTCTTTCTATGACGGTCAATTGATTGTTTAGACGCGATCTTCGCGTCTAAATGCGCATGCGCATCGGCGCCTTTTCTATAGGCTGATAGCCCGTAAACCATATAAGGGGGTGTTACAATGAAAAAGCCGATGCGCGCTTGCGCATAGGCCTTTTTCTTATTGGCCATTTGCCCGTGCTTCCTTCCATTTGTGAAGTAGAAGCACGGAGACTTACATATGCTGCTTGGCATTGGCTTTTTGCCAATTGGCTAAAAGATTTTAGGACAGTTTTCATTCTGGTCCTCTCTACCTACATGAATATTCATGGAGGACATTACTAGTACTCCTATTGGCTAAAATTTGAATCCATTCCAGGAGTTTTCCATTATGCCTGATTGTTTTAGCAGTATTTAAGCCTGCTTTTCTGTCATTTGTGATTGCATTTTTGAGGCTTGAGAAAGCGCACATAACTGTGCGAAACGGCTGTTGCCTACTTGCCTATTTATGCTATCTTCCCTCCCTGCACTATTTGTTTTTACAAACATGATACATTGAATTGCTTATAGAAATACTGATGAAATTCCAGGAGTACAAACCAGAGTTTATCTTCAAATCAATGTGCTTTATTATCCTTGGGCAAGTTAATCATTGCTATACATTGTCCTTACACGTGTACATTTATACAGTGTAAGCACATGTTACTCTGTCACGTTTTCCTTACTTCACTTGTGTAGTACATGGTTAGAAAGTTCAGAAAGTTCAATCGTATCTTGGAGATTCATAACCATTAAGCCAACACACTCTAAAATTAAAATACTGTAACATAAAATTACTTTGGGGAAAAGAGGAAATAGGTAAAAGTGTACAGAACATTTCATAGGTTAAATTAATGCTATTGTTGTAATTTCTGACTTGTTTGCATATTTTAGATTTTCTCTAAAATAATAGTTCAAACAAATGAAATGGGACGCAGTTCTTTGAAATGGATGTTACCCACCTTATAGCAATAAATGACTTGTGGTTTGTAACCTGCACCAGAAAAGTCAGAGCTATTGTGCTTGCTATGCCACCATAACTCTAGTTTACTTCCCATAAATACGGCCATATGGAATGCACTTCCTTAGCTTTGATTTCTTCTGCTTTAGGTTTTTTATACAATTCCATAATTGTTCTCTCCATTAAACAAGACGGTACCCTACTAATTCTATAAAAAGGACACCGCAGACTATGGCCTGGTTCACATCTGAATTCAGGCCATTCCATTCCCATCTCCACATGAAAAATGCAGAGAAAAGTCCTACAAGCAGCACTTTTCTCTCCGCATTTTTCGTGTGGAAACTGAGCAGAAACCACACGGACCCCATTATAATCTATAGGGTCCACGGATTTCCTTAGGTATCCGCTTTGTTATGCAGATTAGGTTTCCATTCGGGGGATCCCCAAGCGGACTCCCCGAACAGAAACCCATGCGCAGATGTGAACAGGGCCTATCTCTTGAGATCCCATATAAATATCCCCATGAGTAAAGCACCTGTCAGATGATAGGTAGAGGCAAACTTTAAGCTCCTATGTCTCAATTCAAGTTCTGTAATGGGGCCCCCACTTGCCATTTTCTATTTATAATGCTTGTGCCTTCCTTTTGTTCATGAAGCTAACCCACAAGAGAAAGACACAGTGCTCATGTGCTGTGCTCCAGTTCAGCTATGCTGTGTATACACAAGATTGTTGCTGTGGTCAAATCCATCACAAATCTTTTTCAATATTCGTCATAACTATTACAGCAGATGTTGGGTCTTTTAACACGTTGGCTGCTCAGGAGCTGATCTGCCGCCATGGCCAACAGGTCTCTGCTGTATAATATTGAACATGGGCATTAACCCTTCTCATGCCTCACCAGCGAGGCATGAACTCCAACATTTTGCCTGTGAGTAGAGATGAGCAAATCGAAGCTCAGGAAGTAAAATTCAATCCAAATTTCAGGAAATATTCAATTTGTATCAAATCTGGATTTCCTCACACTTCGTGGTAACGAATTGCAGGCGGCATTGGGAGTTGGTGTTAGCTATAACTGACAGCTAACACCCTGCTCCATAACCAGCAGTCGGAACACATCCAAGAGGTTCCGCCATGCTACATGTCTCCCTCAGCACCCCCCTTGGCGAGATCGGAGGGTTCCAACAGGGCAGTGGCGTAGAGTATGGGGCCCTCTGGAAATGGTCGGGGCCCCGGACCACCAAGACAACGATCTGGGAAAGCCTGGTTCCCCGACCTCTATATATACTGTCAATAGAGAGGGGCCTGGAGATTGCCAGACCTCTTTTCATTAGAGGCCAGGCCAGAGAAGGTGATTATTAGAGATGAGTGAACACTATTCGAAACAGCTATTTCGAATAGTATGCTCCCATAAGAAATGAATGGAAGCGGCTGGCACACGGACTTTGCCAGTGGCCGGCTGCTTAACCCTCTGCGTGCTAGCTACGTCCATTCATTCCTATGGGAGCATGCTATTCGAAATGGCTGTTTCGAATAGTGTTCACTCATCTCTAGTGATTACCGTATATACAGTACTTGAGTATAAGCCGACCCCCCTAATTTTACCACAAAAAAATGGGAAAACTTATTGACTCGAGTATAAGCCTAGGGGGAAAATGTAGTAGCTACTGGAAAATTTCAAACAGTAAAGTGGTTTTTGGGTGCAGTAGTTGCTGGGTAAGGGGAGGGGGAGTTTTGGTTGCCTGTCTGCCCCTTCCCTGAGGACTGTTTCCCCCCCCACCCCGAATTCATCCTGGCTGAATATAGGATATCTAAAGTGCTCCTATTAACCCCTTCCTGACAGAACAGGAGCACTGCAGATACTCTATATTCAGTAGACCAGGTACTTTCAGACACAGGGATACCTGATTTGTATGTGCTTCACAGTAATTCTCTACTTTTATATGTATTCTAGGGAAAGGAGTGACTTAGAACATTTATTTTACTTTTTTTTTCACTATTTTATGGGAGATTCTATACATTACTATTGCGGCTGGTCATAGACCACCACCACCACCCCCCAAAAAAAAAATATATATATTTTTTTTTGGCCTGACTCAAGTATAAGCCGTGGGGTGCTTTTTCAGCACAAAAACTGTGCTTAAAAATTCGGCTTATACTGGAGTATATATATATAAAAAATTATATAACTGATACTCACCTATCCTGGGTTCAACATCCACTCTGGAGCTCTTCCGGGCAGTGACTGGAGTCCTGCTCGCCAAGCACCACTGCTGGGGCCTGTGATTGGGCCCCACTAGTCACGTGGACGTCATCACACCCCACGTGACTGCTGAGGCCCAATCACAGGCCCCAGCAGTGACATATGGGGAGCAGGACCTCAGTCGCAAGGAAGAGAAGCGAGAGCGTTGCAGACTGCTGGATACCCAGAAGAGGTTAGGTAAGATGAGTTTATTTTTAAATCACTTCCCCTGGGCCTCTGATTATTATACTCTGAGATCTGAGGAGACCCCAGAGTATAATAATAGCAACAGCTCTAGGGCACAGGGGGGGGAAGGGGAGGTCTTGGGAGCATATAATACTGTGTAGGTAAGGCCGCTTTAACTATAGGTGCAGCCACACCAGGCCCTATGGGTACAGGCGTCCCTTCAGCCGCCCCTGATTGAGCGGGACTGTCCCACATTTTGGTTAAGGCCCGCTTTTCCAGGCAATGACTACACCTCTGTCTGTGCCCTTAGGTTGAATACTATAGTCGTACTATACAGAAAAGGACCTATCCAACCAACTTCTACAGAAGTATCAGATGGATAAAAAGATCCGCGCTTACCAACCGTAGTTCTTGTTTCATTCGTTTATTAAAGCCTCGCACACAACGCGTTTCGAAACCGGAAGCTGGTTTCGTCTTCAGGTGTACAAAGGCCAGTATTGCATAGATACTGAGAGCACAGAATCCTACAGAATACTATAGTGGAGCACACAGCTGCTATTAGCTAAATGCTCCATTATTCAGCAATCGGCTGATAATGTCTGCGGCAGGGAAGCGCAATGAGTGCCAAGCCGCAGACATTATACAAATAAATGCTAAAAGGGGTTCTCTCATCTCAGGATTTCAGCTGCGCTTCTGTCTTCGCTCCTCTCCATTCTGGTTTTCAGCTCATTCCAGCACAAAGCAACTGCTTGTTTTAAAGAGCCGATACATAGCACTGTATATAGAAATACAGGTGTTACAATCCGGTAACAGAAAGAAATAACATTTTTCAAAGTTTTGAATGGTATTAAAACAACAAGTTTGGTATCACTGCAAAAGTTTCAACCGGTAAAGCTGTGGAAAGAGCTTTTAGAGAGATTGTGCAATTGCATACCACCCCCACCCAATGCCAACAATTTTTTTTCCCAGCACATTGTACAAAGTATTAATTAGTGCCATAATAAGTCTCACAAAAAAATGAAAAAAAAAATTTCAACTGTGAAAGGGAGAATAAAGAGAGTTTTGGCTATTGGAGGCTAGAGAGTAAAACACAATGCAAAAAAAAAATTGCTGTGTCCTTAAAAAGTTTTTTCCTAGAGGAGTGGCTTGACTTTGGTCACAGAAATAGATAGGATAAAGCATATATGTATATATAAAATAAAGTTGAACTATGCATTTCTATAATTTTACACGCAAGTATCCAATAATATTGTACTGTGTAATCCAGTTTTGTTACTAGATAGCAGATACTATGTGCTGGAAATCTACCTATATTTGCATAAAAGCTGTGTACATAACCACCAAAAAATAAACTTAGACATTACACAACGCACATATTTTATTCTTTGCATAAAAATATGCAGGCACATCAATTGTCTCAGGACAATACATTTGACCTCTATTTACAGACAAAAAAAAAAAATAAAAAATTATAAAGTATAAACAGCCAAACCAAAGATATGGAATTATCGTTACTTACAAATAGCCAGGGGAATGTATACAGTAAATGGAAACACAGGCTGAGAGTCAACAGTTAGCACATTTCTAGACATATATACAAGAATCCAGGGTTATGGGATTCTATTACAACAAACTCACTAAAGAGTTATTGCAAAACTACTCATGGCAAGAACATCATTGGTTTGTTTTCTTCGTAGAAAAGAAAGTGACTAGTTTACAAACAATCATCTATACACTAGGAAAATAACTCTTGATAGGTGCCATATTTTATACATTAGAGATACGAATATAAAAGATGTTGTGCTAGTCTTCTCATCTCTGGTGAGATTCCTTGAAGTCTCTCATGAAATCTGCTAGTTTTTCAACATCATCCACAGTGACTGCATTGTAGAGAGAAGCTCTGATTCCTCCTACAGATCTAAACACCAGAAAACACAGATTTAGAATATAAAAGACAAATATGGCAATTCTCAATGCCTGTATAATGTTGCATTCTAAATGGGATATATATTTTATTCGATGCATGCTAATTATGCTAAACTGTAGCAGACATTGCAGTTACCTTGTGCATATACTTGTAAGATAAAGATATGATATTGCTATAACCCAGAGAATAAGGACTCTCCTTGTGACGCTGGGTTCACACCAGCATCCAGTCTCCGTTCTCAGGTTTCCGTCTTCTGCAGGCAGAAGACGGAAACTTGTCAGACCGTATCCGGCCATGAATGCTGGTGAGCGTTTTGTGCTCTCCGCGGCGAAACCGCAGCATGTCCGACTGTGTCCAGTTAGAAAATAAATAAACGGTTTCGCCACGGAGAGCACAAAATGCTCACGGCTGGACACTTTAAGCCCATTCATTTGGATGGGTTTGAAAAATGCCTGCAGGTTTCCGTCTCCTGCCCAGTTTCAGGCAGGAAACAGAAACCTGAAAGCGGAGACCCCGGGTGCAGATGTGAACAAGCCCTTAGGCTCCATTCAGATCCATTTAACAGTTGCAAAAAGACATCTGTTCACATACAGTCATGGCCAAAAGTTTTGAGAATGATACAAATATTAATTTTTGCAAAGCCTACTGCTTCAGTTTTTCTAATGGCAATTTGCATATACTCCAGAATGTTATAAAGAGTGATCAGCTTAACAGCAATTACTTGCAAAGTCAATATTTGCCTAGAAAATGAACTTTATCCCCCAAAACACATTTCAACATCATTGCAGCCCTTCCTTAAAAGGACCAGCTAACATCGTTTCAGTGATTGCTCCATTAACACGGGTGTGGGTGTTGATGAGGACAGGGCTGGAGAGCAATCTGTCATGATTAAGTAAGAATGACCCCACTGGACACTTTAAAAGGAGGCTGGTGCTTGGTATCATTGTTTCTCTTCTGTTAACCATGGTTATCTCTAAAGAAACACGTGCAGTCATCATTGCACTGCACAAAAATGGCCTAACAGGGAAGAGTATCGCAGCTAGAAAGATTGCACCTCAGTCAACAATCTATCGCATCATCAAGAACTTCAAGGAAAGAGGTTCCATTGTTGGCAAAAAGGCTCCAGGGCGCCTAAGAAAGACCAGCAAGCACCAGGACCATCTCTTAAAAGTGTTTCAGCTGCAGGATCGGATTACAGCAGTGCAGAGCTTGCTCAGGAATGGCAGCAGGCAGGTGTGAGTGCATCTGCACGCACTGTGAGGCGGAGACTCTTGGAGCAAGGCCTGGTCTCAAGGAGGGCAGCAAAGAAGCCACTTCTCTCCAGAAAAAACATCAGGGACAGACTGATATTCTGCAAAAGGTACAGGGAGTGGACTGCTGAGGACTGGGGTAAAGTCATTTTCTCTGATGAATCCCCTTTTCGATTGTTTGGGACATCTGGAAAACAGCTTATTCGGAGAAGACGAGGTGAGCGCTACCACCAGTCTTGTCTCATGCCAACTGTAAAGCATCCTGAAACCACTCATGTGTGGGGTTGCTTCTCAGCCAAGGGAATCGGCTCTCTCACAGTCTTGCCTAAAAACACAGCCATGAATAAAGAATGGTACCAGAATGTCCTCCAAGATCAACTTCTCCCAACCGTCCAAGAGCAGTTTGGCGATCAACAATGCCTTTTCCAGCATGATGGAGCACCTTGCTATAAAGCAAAGGTGATAACTAAATGGCTCAGGGAACAAAACATAGAGATTTTGGGTCCATGGCCTGGAAACTCCCCAGATCTTAATCCCATTGAGAACTTGTGGTCAATCATCAAGAGACGGGTGGACAAACAAAAACCTACAAATTCTGACAAAATGCAAGCATTGATTGTGCAAGAATGGACTGCTATCAGTCAGGATTTGGTCCAGAAGTTGATTGAGAGCATGCCAGGGAGAATTGCAGAGGTCCTGAAGAAGAAGGGTCAACACTGCAAATATTGACTTTCCGCATTAACTCATTCTGTCAACATAAGCTTTTGTTACTCATAATATGATTGCAATTATATTTCTGTATGTGATAAAAACATCTGACAAACACACATAAAAACCAGAGGCCAGCAGATCATGTGAAAATATAAGATTTGTGTCATTCTCAAAACTTTTGGCCATGACTGTAGACAGCAAAATTGTTGGGTTTAAAAAAAAAAAAAAAAAAAAAAAAAAAAAAAAACACACACAGACAGGTTTTTTCATGACAATTATTTAAAAATGTTATCTGAACAGAGCCTTAGATTTATCATTTTCTTATCTTTCCTGTTCGGTAAAACATTAAAAAACAAGACTATATTTTATGCTACTGGGGCTCAGGTATTTCTACGAGAGATGACCAAATTATCTAAATTTAGATACTATCAGAAGTCAATACCTGTGTCCTTTAAGAGACATCATACTAAGCGCTGCAGCTTTGTCAAGAAATTCTTTTTCCAAGGCACTGTCACCTTTGATACTTCCGATACGGAAAGGAATATTCATTCTGCTCCTGCTTTTTTTCTCTACAGGACACCTGTAAGAAAATGTGGTTATCTTGTTAGCTAAAGTAATAACATCTGATCATGGATTTAATGTATCTGAACAGTAAAGAGTTCTAACAGACAATGAGATGAACAAATTAGTGAAATTAAATGCCAACTAAGTATTACAGTGTCAGATCTGGTCCACCATTACATATCCTAAAGCTGCTCTCTGTTCCCTATATGGAATACAAACAGGGATTGATGTCCCAATTCAGGATTAAACTCTACAAGGACATTTTAAAGTGTCCTTGCAAATTTTGCAGCTGAACACAGATTGTGATGCTGCAGTCGAAGGAGACTGTCCGTGAATTAGGATCACCATGGACAAGGCACAGAACTTATTAAAAGACAGGAAGTGGTGCTAGGTAGAGATGAGCGAACACCCAAATGTTTGAAGTTCGAAATCCGATTCGAACAGCCGCTCACTGTTCGAACGGGTTTCGAACCCCATTATAGTCTATGGGGAACATATACTCGTTAAGGGGGAAACCCAAATCCATCTCAGGAGGGTCACCAAGTCCACTATGACACCCCAGGAAATGATGCCAACACCCTGGAATGACACTGGGACAGCAGGGGGAAGCATGTCTAGGGGCATAAAAGTCACTTTATTACATGGAAATCCCTGTCAGCTTGCGATTTTCGCAAGCTAACTTTTTCCCATAGGAATGCATTGGCCAGCGTTGATTGGCCAGTCTCCAGAATTCGGCCAATCAGTGCTGGCTCTGCCGGAGGAGGCAGAGCCAGCGCTGATTGGCCGAATTCTGGAGACTGGCCAATGCATTCCTATGGGTATGCGGTGATGCAGCAGAGCTGAGCTCGGCACACACTCACCTCTGCTGTGCAGAGACTCAGCAGTGTTGAGCCAGTTCTGCTCAACTACACCGTGTGCCGGTCAGCTCTGCTGTGCGAGCTCGGCACACACTCAGCTCTGCATCACCGCTGGCATTGGCCAGCGTTGATTGGCCAGTATACAGAATCAGTATACAGAATCAGCAGAGGTGAGTGTGTGCCGAGCTCAGCTCTGCTGCATCACCGCATACCCATAGGAATGCATTGGCCAGTCTACAGAATTCGGCCAATCAGCGCTGGCCAATGCATTTCTATGGGTATGCGGTGATGCAGCAGAGCTGAGCTCGGCACACACTCACCTCTGGTGCATCACCGCATAGGACTGCATTGGCCAGCGTTGATTGGCCAGTCTCCAGAATTCGGCCAATCAGCGCTGGCTCTGCCGGAGGAGGCGGAGTCTAAGGTCAGACCTGAATGGAGACTGGTGTACAGCGATCTTAGACTCCGCCTCCTCCGGCAGAGCCAGCGCTGACTGGCCGAATTCTGGAGACTGGCCAATGCATTCCTATAGGAAAAAGTTTATCTCACAAAAATCACAATTACACACCCGATAGAGCCCCAAAAAGTTATTTTTAATAACATTCCATCCTAAATAAAGGTTATCCCTAGCTATCCCTGCCTGTACAGCTATCCTTGTCTCATAGTCACAAAGTTCACATTCTCATATGACCCGGATTTGAAATCCACTATTCATCTAAAATGGAGGTCACCTGATTTCGGCAGCCAATGACTTTTTCCGATTTTTTTTCAATGCCCCCGTTGTCGTAGTTCCTGTCCCACCTCCCCTGCGTTGTTATTGGTGCAAAAAAAGCGCCAGGGAAGGTGGGAGGGGAATCAAATTTTTTTTTTTTTTTTTTTTTAGAGTTTTCCACGTGGTGTTCGATTCTAATCCAACAGAGCGAACAGCGTGATGTCCGATCGAACATGTGTTCGATAGAACGCTGTTCGCTCATCTCTAGTGCTAGGCAGTTGTAAGAGCTGTTGGGACCCAGATAAGTAGTGTCTCCGGAGGATGTATTTTCCTTGCACACCAGAATTAACTTCACTGTATAAGGCAAAGCAAAGAATTGGTCATATAAGCACCATTACACCCGTTTGGACCCCTAAAACAGTCTTAAAGAGGACCTTTCACCAGTTTTGGGCACATGCAGTGTTATATAATGCCAGAAAGCCGACAGTGCGCTGAACTCAGCGCACTGTCGGCTTTCTGGCAGTATATAACACTGCATGTGCCCAAAACTGGTGAAAGGTCCTCTTTAAGACTGTTTTAGGGGTCCAAACGGGTGTAATGGTGCTTACATCCTCCCTCTGCTCACACAGTTCGTCTATAGACGAGTATTATCAGGAGCGGGAGGGGGGAGTTCCTCCCGGCTCCACAGCACAGCGCGATAGGCGCCGCGAGGCAGAAGGACGTCTCTGGCTAATGGTCAGAAACGCCCTTCTGACCATAGAGCACTACGGTACCGGCACCGTAAGCTCTTTACACCGGGCACAGATCGGGAAAGCCGACAGTGCGCTGAACTCAGCGCACTGTCGGCTTTCTGGCAGTATATAACACTGCATGTGCCCAAAACTGGTGAAAGGTCCTCTTCAAAGAAGTCCTAAATTATAAATTATGATTGGCTTCACACTACAGTTTAACAGTCCATTGTTTTTTGTCCACCAGAGGATCAGAACAATGGCCAGTAAAGTTGAAAGAATGATCCAGGACAGTAACTCCCCCCCCCTTATAAATTAGTAGATATGAATGGACCCCACTGACTAATGGGGTTTGTCAGGTGTCAGTTTTTTTGCTGAACAAAAAAGTTGGGTTTGCAGCACTTTTTTTGTCTACCAATTTATAAACAGATCTTAGCTTTAGAAGAAAAAAAAAGTAACCTACATTGCTGCCAAAATCAAACTTCCTGAAGTCCCAAAATACGTTACACCCAACAGTCAAAGGTAAAATGAAAGATTCTTAATAGAGGATTCTACAAAAGTACAAAATTAGATTACAGTTGACAACTTACACAAATAATCCGTTGGATTCATCTATAACATTGTAAATCATGTCAGATTTGAGGATGCTCAGTTTCTCCATGCATGATGCACCTCCATTATTCTTAATCCATTCCAACACCAATCCCATTATGTAGATGCTGAAACACAAAGACAGATAAGCCAAGTTCAAGTCATTTCTTCTGTAAAACAGCAGGTGTTGACAGAAACATATACTGGTTGTGTAATATCTACATCTCCCGGGAGGGTGGAGAAAAAATAAAATAAAAAAACAAACACAAAAATATTGCCTGTCTTCAGTACTCCAGTATCACCCAGTGTGGTCCAGTACTGCTCCAGTGTTTTCTTTTGGCACAATTCCCTGCCAGACGTGAGCGCCAAAAGACGGCAGCAGAGCTGCAGCACCGAACCTCCGAAAAAACCCTTTAAGGATCATCTTGCAGATTTTCTAGCCACTAGCTAGTAGTAGAAAAAAGAAGCGAAATGCCCTATCTTGCCGCGGATTCCCTCCAGTTTAGGCCCATTTATAAGGGGACGGGCGCCATCACCGCGCGGTCAGGTTTCTCCCCCTTGTCTACCTTAATGGGTATGTTATGTTTAGTAGAACCCCCTACTTTTTGTTCTTTACTTGAGAATTTACTCTCTCAAGTAGAGACCTTTTAGTCTGCTACTATATGGTTGTTGCACACTTGTTGTCATACATGTTTCTCTATTACTTACCTTTGCACACATTGATATTCGACTAGATCTAATACTGTACATCTGGCTTGACACTTTATGTTTATATGTGTCAAATATATGACACTATAGATGTGCAGACTGATAATATATGTACATTCTCACTTGGATGATGCATTATTATGTTGGACATCTAATGTTGATCTAAGGTGGTAATATATGTTTGGTCATTCTAACATTGTTTACAACCATTTGCTTGGGCTATTGAATTGTGAGGAGTTTATTGATTACTGCATATGGTTTTATGCTAGAACATTTCATATGTAGCTACAGGTTGGCACTTAATTATCCTGCCTGCGTGATGATGTTGCTCTTGCCTGATGGTAATTTATCTATCACCTTTTAATTGTCTCATTTTTGTATTTAATAAAAATTGGAATATTTTCATATAATTTGAGTAGTGGTCAATCCATTTTCTTTGTTTATATATGCCCATTTATAAGGGCCTAATCTGAAGCGGAATGCCACGACAGGACGCCGGTGCACTGCATTGGCATTCCATTGCGGCTAACCATGTAGTTTGTTCACACGTGGAATCCATTTTCTGCCGTGTGAACATAACCTAACTCTCCTAAGTAGACACCCATTTTAAAATAACACCCATCAACACATTTATCTAGGTGTGTAGTAAGTAATTTGATCTTAACAGATGTTGCACAGTGAAAGTTGTAATTTTCCACTGACCTGCTATTGTGTTGCTGTGAAAAGACAGCTTTCTAGTTATTATGCAGTGCTTTGAGGCTTTAGAAACACCTCTAATGGTTTGACTGGACATTAGGGCCCACGTTGGTGATAATTTAGGGTAATTTAACATGGTGGAAAATAAAGAGAAATTTAATTTTATCAGCCTTAGATTCCTCTTCCTTTGGCACCTCTAAGAGAGAATGCTAATGCCTGGGTTAGTGTAAGGATTACAAGTTATCCCGGACAACCCCTTTAAACAAAATAATGCCCCCACACACACACACTCGCTTTTTCCATTTGCTTATCTTTTAGTAAACGTTCAGCTACTCGATATCATGCAAAAACTGGCATTATGTAGCCCTTTCCTAGAGTGACACGTACTGTCATTTGTGGTGTTTATTTTATTTTTTACATACCTGAAACATGGCGGTGTGTTATACAGGGAACCATTTCCTGCTTGGATTTTGTAGTCTAGGATAGTAGGGCACTCTTTCAAGGCAAAACCTAATAAATCTTCTCTCACTATTACCACTGTGACTCCTGCACAGCCGACATTCTTTTGAGCTCCAGCAAAAATAAGTCCAAACTAGAAAGCAAAAAAGGAAGTTTCTTTAATTTAACCACCATAATAGCAGCAAACAATGCAGAATTTTAAAGAGGACTTTTCAGCCTTCCACCAATTCCAGCTTTATACATCATTTAATAGGCACTGCTCCACTGATCCAGCACTATTGGAATTTTCTCCCCAGCTCACACCATTCCAGAGCAAATTAGTGAAATTAGTTGTGGTGCCACATATGCTCTTTAGGTTAGGTTCACATATGCACACACTCCATTGATCAAGTCCACTGAAGGACCCGAATGACAGAGCATGAACGCTAAAACAGCGGTTACCCACAGAACTCAGACCATATAATGTTGGTGAAGATGTGATCCTAGCCTTAGGCTCTGTACTCTTAGAAGGGAAGTGTCAGGCAGAAGCAGGCAAGGGGTGTTATTCTGAGCTCTGACACTGGCTGCCTATGATTGGAGCTCTAAATCACACCTTCTGTCTGACACTGTCCATCTGACATTGCAGAGCTTAAGGGCCCCTTCACACGGAGTTTACGCTCCATGTATTCTGTCTATGCACTGTGTATTCTGTACATTTTACACGGGTAAAAATACACATGTAAAATGTAGTTAGCCATTGAGTTCAATGGCTTTTTCTTATAATGCGCGCGTGCAAAAAGACACACGTTATACAAACATGCCATTGAACTCAATGGCTAACTACATTTTACATGTGTATTTTTTACACGTGTAAAATGTACAGAATACACGGAGCGTAAACTCCATGTGAAGGGGCCTAAGTATCATACCAGGAACCAAAACTAACCGCATTTATTGCTCGAGAACAGTGGAGGTTAGAGAAAAAAAAGTCATAGGAAACACAGGAGTGGCAACTATTAACAGATTCTAAGGGCTGGAGATGGGACCGCTTATTATTTTTCAGTATGAGAGTATAATGTTATTCTTGAAAAATAAAACAAAGTGTTCTGTGCAACAAAGGTATGCAAATCAAATGGAAATGCTGAATACTTCTCACAACACTGGCCTCTTTTGTCAAAGCTGAATAATCTAAAACTGGCCTTATTATGCTGGCACATTTTAGATTAATCCAGCAGAAAGAAAAAGTGACATTCTTATACAAGAATTCCTACAAGGGAGACTATATGTGCACACAGCATTTGTTGGGCTACAAGTAGGACTCCATTCTAAAACATCCAGACGTGCTTATGTTAGGCTCACATCTGTGCCTGATCTACAAATGGGGTTTTCGTCCCCCAAACCTGCTCGAAAAATGCGGAGAGAAGTCCTGAAAGCAAGTGGACCTAAAGAACAGAAACCTTAGCAGTAGTGTGAACCTAGCATAAGTCATAGTTTGCAAGAGCTCTACATTAGTTTTGATATTCTTAATTTCAAAAAGACTGTTTACTCCAGCATCATTGCTTCTGTATTTCTAGGAGCCATAAGTATAGAACATAGTCATGATTTATATAATATATTTTATTAAATGAATTTTCTTCCTGTAAGCATTTATCCCCTATCCACAGAATAAGTGAAGACATGGGGACCCTCAGTAAACAGAAGAATGGGGGACAGCAAGATTCTATTAGTGATTCATGTAAATGGCAGTCACCAGCAGTCCGATAGAATTAGATGCAATGATGGGCACATAAGTGCACTGCAGCATCAGTCACATGAAACACTCAAAGGAACTTTCAGCACTCTCTTGTGACCACTGAGAGTCCCAATGGTCAGATCCCATAAATCACAATTTTATATATACAGTACCTTAGAAATATCAATTGGTCTGGAAAGGAAGTTTGAAGACATATCGCAAACCAAAACTGCTCCCTTCACATCAGGAACATCCTGAAACTCCACACCATGTACAGTTTCATTGGCACAGTAGTAAACATAAGAAGCGTCTGGGTTAAGATTCCAGCTGTTTGGATCTGGGATTTCTGAACAAAAACAAAAAACACGCGGTCATTTTTAGCAACCAATTTTTTTTTTTCTTTTACATTATGTTACTAATGAAAAATCTTTCCTCACTGCCCCTTCTCTTGACATTGGAAACACTGAGAAAGGGGTCATGCAAAGGGGACAGGCTGCTAAACATATCAATAGCTTGTTTTCCTGAAAGCCATCACCAGAAAAAAAAAATAATTATATATATATTTTATATACAGAAACCAGCGAAAAGATAAGTCATAGGCAGAATCTGTGGCAGAGTCCACACAGATGTGGATCCAGATATACAGAGGCTCAAATGCACAGGGTGGGCGCACAGCATAAATTGGAATGGTACATTTGAAGACCTTTAAATCACAGTGTGTGGATGAGATTTGGAGAAATCTAATTTGCTATGCTGCTACTGTAAATGTAGTGTGGTAGCTGTGAGTACGCCCAGCATGACTCTAGCTTTAATCTCCTTTCCTTGGATCCCATTTTGACTCATAATACAAATAAAGAGAAATTGTCTGCCACAGGAGATCAGTCAAGTCACCCCCCTATTGAATTCGCAAGCAGCAGATATGTTGCAGAAAATGGTCTCGCACACGTAAACCCAGTTTTTTGGCAGCAAGTACACAGATTTCTGTCCCGTACAGATGAACGGAATAGTTACTAAAGAGTTTACAGCACATATCTGCAGATAGTACTAAGGTCTGTAAAGCAACAAGGACTGTGAAGGACAGTAGAGTGTTACAGGGGTATTTAGGGACGCTAGAAGCATGGACGAAGACTTGGTCAATTACATTTCCAGTGGACAAAGTACTGAACTGCAACCTTAGGTGATAATCTCCTCTTTCATATGCATACATTCTGCACATGACTGGTGTGTAATAAAGGGTATGTTCACACTGAGTTATTTTTTCAGGTGGATTTCGATGCGGAATCCGCCTGCAGAAAAAGGTTTCCCATTTATTTCAATGGGAGTCCCTCGCTTTTTTTCTCGCTAGCAATTTTTTTTCAGCTAGCAGGAAAAAGAAGCGACATGCCCCATCTTCCCGCAGCAGTCAGCCGCGGTGTCTGCAGCTCAAGACACACTCCTGTTTAGGCCCATTCGGAAACTACGTGAAACCATTAGGCGGAAACCACGTGAACTTATACAAAAATAAACCTTTATCACAAAAACGGCTGGACCACTGTACAAGCAATGCTACCTTCGATGCCTCCTGCTCTACTTTATAGATTGTAAGATCATGCGAGCAGGGTTCCCATTCTCAATGTATGAATTGGCTTATTACTCTGTAGTGTATCTTTTTGTTAATACTTGAACCCTACAATTTGTAAAGCGCTGCGGAATATGTTGGCACTATATAAATAAAATGTATTATTCAAAAGTTTAGTTACAAGTTAACTGAAAACCTAAACAGATGGCATTAGAGAGAAGTGTGTGTGCAGACACTGTACCTGTGTAACTTGCAAGTTTTGGATGGACAATGTTTACTTTTCCATATTTCTCCGCTTCCTTAGCAGCTTTTGCAGACCAGGCACCTGTAACTATGTAGTCTGCACACTTAGCTTCTTTAAGACCAATAAGATTAAGAGGCACAGCGCTAAACTGTCCACTTCCACCTCCTTGAAGGAAAAGCACTTTATAGTTGTCCGGAATATTTCTGTTTGGTAACAAAGAACAAATATATTAAGTTAGTTCATGGAAGAGGATTTGTAGCTAGAGATAAGAGAGTAGTGAAATATTCGAAAATTTGATTCGAGTAGACCTCAATATTAGACTATTCGTTCGAATATTGAATCCCATTATAGTCTATGGGAAAAACATGCTCGATTATTATTATTATTATTACTGCTGCTACTGATTTAGTTAGCCAATGACTGTATTAGTTTTTTTCAATTCCTACGTTGTCCTAGTTCCTGTCTCACCTCCCTTGCATAGTTATTGGAATAAAAAAAACGCCAGGGAAGGTGGGAGGGGAATCGAATTTTTACTGCGTTTACCACGTGGTAGTCAATCGAGTATGAGTATTTCGAATACCGTAGTATTCGATCAAATACCTACTCGATCGAATACTACTCGCTCCTCTCTATTTGTAACCTATAGCAGACCCTTCAGGTTGAACATACTACCCTAGAAGATAATAATACGCAGATAAGGTGACAAGAAGAACATTAATATACTACAAATAGCAGAAAGGAGAGTAACAGGAAGATACTATAAAGGTGTGGCCTGTCAGAAGGGTTTGGGGGCCACATGACTGGTACAAGGTGGTGCTTCCTGTTCCTCTCCTGCCAGTCCGTTGCAGCAATCCATACAATAGTCAGATGGGATGTCATTCCATCACAAGAAACTGTTCCTTGTTCCTAGCCTGTGACAATGGCATGCAGTAGAGCATTGAACAGGGTCAGAAAGACTTTGGCACTCCGGCTGTTGCGTAACTACAACTCCAAGTATGCTTTATTCATTTCTATGGGAGTTCCAAGAACAGACAGATAAAGTGCATGCTTCTAGTTTTACAACCAGCGAAGTGCTATAAGTTCTCCAACCTTGGCTTAAAGCCACAATGAAACATACACTCCGATGATTAAGATACTTTTATCCTAACCAACAGGAACTTTTAAAAAATGGTGAGCAAAAATTTGATTTTCATTGCCACACTATTGTTGCAAGCTTTGCTGGCCTGAGGTTGCATATTAAGGAGAGTGAAGACTACTCTCAGGAGCACCAGTAGTGGGCACGGGAGCTTACAGTTAAAGGGGCTCTATCATTGGGAAAAGTAATTTTTAACTAATCACGTCCTTGCATAGCCTTTACAATGGCTATTCCACACCTACCTTTAGTATGTAAATTGCCTGAGTAGATTTTGAATAAGTCCATTTTTATTCATATGCTAATTAGACTGCATTAGATGCATCGTGTACCCCCTTTGCTATTGTTTCCTAAGGGTGTATACAGCACAGGCTGCTGCTGATGACTTCCTGCTTCCTGTTTGCACACACAGAAGATAATAGGAGAGAGGAGGCTGCTGGGAACTTCGTGTGATGCCTGGAAGCTCATTAGCATATGAATAAAAATGGACTTATTCAGAAACCACTGAGGCAATTTACATACAGAAGGTAGGTGTGGAATAGACTTTCTTAATGCTATGCAAGGATGTGCTTAGCTAAAAATGACTTTTCCCAATGATAGAGCCCCTTTAAGTCAACTCACTAAAACAGTCCCTCATTTTAGTTCTATTTAACCTGCAGATATTTCCTTTTTTTCTGTTCAAAGAGACACAGGATAGCGTATTTTTTTGGTACATATTATACATCGTAATTGTAACATTTAGTATTCCATACAATGTACTGAGAAGCTGGAAAATCAGAACAGAATGGAATTGGAGAAAAATTTCTTGGAAGTTGCCATAGTCTGACCAATAACTTTTATATTATGGCGGTTTGGCCATTTTGAGTTTCCAATGGCGTTCATTGTATGAGAATATTTTGCAGGTGAGCCATTTTTAGGCATGGGGATACCCAATTTATTTTTGGTTTGTTTCTTATTATTTGAGATCTATGGAAAGGGAACATTATTAGAATGTTTAAGGCCGGGGCCCCACATGACGTAAACGCCGTGATTTGCCGGCAGCGGAGATGCTGCGGGAAAAATCGCGGTGTTGTACAGTGCAGGCAAAGTGGATGGGATTCATACGATTCCCATCCCCACTTTGCGGAAAAGATCACAGCGCAGACACTCTGCGATTTGCAAAGCCGTTGCGGCTTTGCAAATCGCAGCATGTCAATTATATCTACAGAAACGCTGGCGGCTTTCCCGTAGATATAATGGGAAGAGAAAGTCAGCAGAGGAAAACTCTGTGAACTTTCTCATATAAGCGCTGTGGAAAGAACCGCAATGCGTTCATGCCGCGGTTCTTTCCGCAGCGCTTTAGCGCTGTGATTACAGCCCATGGGGCCTTAACCTAAAAGATATTTTTAGAACACTTTTTACTTTTTTTTTTTTTACTGTTTTTTTTTCAGTTACATGGGCTGAAAACGAAAGGGCTATGGATCTTGGTAAGAGATAGCAGAAAACACAAAAAAAAGAGATTGGTCATTAAGGGGTTATTAAAATAATAGTAATGTATATTTGTGACAAATAAGAAATAAGTTATATAACATGCTATTGTGTGGGTAACTAACTTGAGTTATTTCAACACTGAGAATTGTTGAGTACAGATTAATATGAAATGTTGCAAATACTTACAGTAATTCTCTCATGAAGATCTCTGTATTATTTAAGATCTTTGTGAAGTCGGATGATCTGTGGCTCATTTCTGTCCAAAAAAAAAAAAAAAATACAAGGATGTTAGTAATTTTGAAAATCCTATTAACATTGCAAATCATGTGATAATTTGGATATTTTGCATTGTTGTCAGAGGCTTTTCCTTGCATTTGTCAGGAAAAATGTGGCATTTAACTAATATAATATATATATATATAATTTTTTTTATTTTTTTTTTAATATCCGTTGCTACATGCAAGCTGATCCAAGGACATTGTGCAGATTTCACCCGCACTGCTTTAGCTTCTTATTCAGGAGCATATCAGGAGCGCAGAATAGGCTCACATAGCTGAAATCTACACCAGTACTTAATAAGCATAGATTTCAATTCTGGTACCCGGTAACGTAACAGTACATATTTTAGTGATTTATACACTATATGCACATCACCTGAGAACCGCACAATGCAATTCTTACCTGCCCTCCATTTTGGCTAGACAGGTTGCAAAACCTCAGCAAAATAAAACCCTGCACCTTCTTTGTTAAGCTCTACCCCCAGGCAAGACACAAAGCTCCACCCAGTCTCAGAATGAAGCTCCACCCCTTGATATTTTCCTTCTCGCCAGCGATGCCTGGCCTGCTGATTGTGAGTCACTGGTCTCAAGCTTGGTCAGGCGCCTGACCAACAGCAGAGAGCATAATGTGAAATTAGCAGCAAGGATTGCTCAGAAAAGCTGAGGGCTACAGAAAAATGTCCAACTGTGCTAGGATCAGTGTGGCACTTATTGAACAGGAAGTTGGTGAAGGGTCTTCTATAATAATGGTGAACCAAAATCAAGTCTATTAATACTTGAAAAAGGTTTCAAAAAAGTGCACTTACCAAGAACACTTATGCCAAGTCCTTTATAGTCAATCAATTCTTTCTGAGCTTCCAGCAAAACCTGCAATTAAGAAACAAAAAACGTAAACCTACAACGCTTCATTAAAGGAGTTTCTGCTCCAATTATTATTCTTTTTAATATATCCATGACCTATCCACAGGATAGGCCATCAGGATTTAAAAGATGGGGGTCCGCCGCCTGGAGCCCACAACAATCTGCTTATCTAGGTGCTGGAAGCCACTGCTTGGCCAAGGCCACAAGTATCTCTTTCCCTATTCAAGTAATATCTACAGGACAACCATATATTGCAATGGTGCCGGGTTACTGCAGCTTTACAACTATTACTAGATTAGTGGCAGAGCTGCTTCTGGCCCCACCACAGCAGTAACTTCTGCCAGCCAAACCAGCTGATCAGTGCAAGGTCCAGTTGTCATGTGGGTAGGTCATCGCTATATAAAATGCTGGAAAAGCCCTTAATGATATAGCATCCATTTCTCCATTAATGTACAATGCGTCACTATACATACATCATGCATGCTACTATATACGAAATATTGAAAGCTACAGAAACTGATCTTGAAGCTAATTTTATAAGACATTATAGAATTCTTATTGCAGGTTAATCATAAATCTCTGTAATATAAGCTAGCATTGCTTTTCATGCCATGGACATCTTGGCACAAGTACGGCACTAAAGAACAAGTTTTTACAGGCAGTGGACTTATGAAAGCAGAAGAAATGCTGACAGCGCAGAAGCATTGAGCTGGGCATAAGCCCCACCCCCTGCTGGTGCTCCGCCTTTGATTGGTCACAGACTGACAGCTGATGCAACGTCTCTCTGCATTGAGTCTCATCTGTACCACCAGTACAAGCTCCTATTGTCTAGCCCGATGCCCCCAACATTATGTAATTTACCATACTTGGCATTTCCTTGACGAATGCGCCAAGCAAGATCCATTCAGCCCTGACATTACTGCAGTCTCACACCATCAGAATACTAAACATCTTTGCCATGGAAATGGACTTAAGAGATCCTAACAAATAACTGGCTATCGGCCAAGTCTGCATAGTGGAAATTTTCTAATGCAGGGATTGCTGCAAACCTACACGTTACATGCAAATATCTGTCATGGATTTGCCGCAGATATCACTCTATGCACTGAAAGAAAGGACAGGCTGCGGATTTATAGTCTGTCCTGCGTGTCAATTTCTGCAGTGATTTTTATATTTACATTCTGTGGATGAGATATGGCTACTATAATACACTGCAGACAAATCCACTAGGTGTGAACATACCCATAGTACAACTAAGATGAAGGTTAACCATTTATGTTCCGCATTAGCCACACTGCAGGTGTATATTCTGATGGATACTACTATTCCTGAACTGTAACAGACTATAGAATGTATACAGTTTACTAACATGTCCTCTATAGTCAGTGCGCCTGTTATATTGCCTTGGCATGGACTACAGGTGCCATGTAAATCGGGGCACACTATCGCTACAAGATGCCGGCTCTCTCAGGAGATGCTCCATACAGCATAGAAGACGTCTATCACAGCAGTACTTACAGATGGAGGCAGCTTGGCGGGTCCAGCACCAAAATTAAGAACTTGGGAGATGAGGTCCATGGCGGAGGCTGGTACTCTGAGATTTCGGGGTGACAGAAAGCAGCAGGATGAGAACTGGTGCAGATTCCGAGGCTCTGCATCTCAGCCTCTGTAAATATGAAGCGGATGGGCCTGTTCTCATTGGTCAGTTTCACATGGTGATTTCTGCTCCTGAACGCTGATTGGACGAGCAGTGCAGTCGCTGCTTCTGATTGGCTGAATGTCCACGGGTTCGGCGCGTGATCACTTTGTAGCGATGCAAGGCTGAAATGAGATTGCACCATCCAGCAACAAACCTGCATGTGGAGGGGGCGGGGCCTAACTGCATACCACCAGGTGACGTATGCAGGACCTTATATAAGTAGTCACCTGTATACTGAGCGACTACAGAACACAGCTGACGTGTATTTTGTGTATGTATGTGGCTTCACACCTATTGGCGGTTTCTCTTACTAACAGTGAAGCTCGAATCTGCTTTGTACCTTGCCATCTACCACCTGAGTACATGGGGGTAGACATTGCATATCTCCATCCATAAAAATGGAGCCAGTGAAAGGAAATATGTATATCCAGTAACAAGCTGCACCTAGAAGAAACACACTGCTAGGTTCACACCTGCTTTCGGGTTTTCCTTTCATGGGGTCTGTTTGGGGACCCCACAAACAGAAACCTATGGCTATGATCACATGGTGGAATTTTCCCCCGATCCACCGCCCTTTAATTTGAGGCAGAGATTGCAGCAGGGCCTGGAAATAGAAGCGTCCTGGAGATCTTGCTGCGGATTCTGCAGCTCATCCATGGAGTCTGCAGCTCAAGATCCTCTGCTGCCCAGGTTCATTCATCTGGGCCTTATCAGTAGCGGGGAGCCGCAATGAAATGCCAAGGCCCTGCACCAGCATCTGGTTGTGGCCGACCACGGGCGAAAATGCCAGCAGCGGAAAATGAAGACGAATTCCTATGTAATTTCCGCCTTGTGAACATTTCCCTATCCACTTAAAAAGGTGGTAACCCGCGGACCCCATAGACTAACGGGGTTAGCCGGGTTTCTGCCCACAAAATGTGAAAAGAAAAGTCCAACTTGCAATACTTTTCTTTCCGCTTTTTTTAAGCAGATTCAGGGAAGGAAACCCCGAACGGAGACAGGGCACAGGTGTGAACCTAAGTGCGGTGAAAATTTGGAGTTTTACAACTTTGTATGCTTAAAGAGGACCTTCCACCTCCTGGGGCACCTGCGGTGTAATACAGCGCTAGAAAGCCGACAGTGCGCTGAATTCAGTACACTGTCGGCTTTCCCTTTCTGTGCCCTCGGTGACGAGCTATCTGTGCCAGTACCATAGCTCTTCACTGTCAGAAGGGTGTTTCTGACAATCAGGAACCCCCTTCCTCACAGTAGCATCTATAGCGCTGTATTGAGAAAGGGAGCGTTCCTTACCGCCCAGCCATGACACTGAACGGTGAGGAACTCCTCCTGAGTACTCATCTATGGACGAGTACTATCAGGAGGGGGCGTTCCTCACTGCTCTCACAGTACAGCACTACAGACGCTACTGTGAGGAGGGGCGTTCCTGACTGAATGTCAGAAACGCCCTTCTGACAGTGAAGAGCTACGGTACTGGCACTGATAGCTCTTCAGTGGGGGCACAGAACGGGAAAGCCAATAGTGTGCTTAATTCAGTGTACTGTCGTCTTTCTAGTAGTGTATTACACCGCATGTGCCCCAGGAAGTGAAAGGTCCTCTTTTTGCTATGTATTTTGCTCTGATCTGTCAGTGGATAAACACCACAGATATGTAGACAGGGCCACATGTGATCTAGTAACAGCATGTAAGTCACAGGAGGAATTGCTGTAGCTAACCTGCTGTAATATACAGTACAGTCCAAGTGTAGTGAAACACATCTCACCCACACACTGCTGAAAAATCCTGCATCATGTCAAAGTGTGGTTGCAAGTTTGGGGTGGTTGTCACCTTTTGCAATGCAAAGACTGAATTAATACTTATGGGATTAATACCTATGGGAAAACTACCAAGTTTCCACTGCTGTTTGCCAAGATTTATTCTATTATAGGATAATATCTATTCTGGACCTGCTACGTGAGACCTTACACTATGTTCACATCTGCGTCAATGTGTCCGTGAGAGAACCAGAATATTGGACGCATGGACCTCTAAAATAGTGGACACGAACAGTGCCTAGCGGACCCCATTGACTATAATGGGATCCATTTGGTGTCCGTTCTTTTAAACTGAAGCCAATGGATGGAAAAGCCAGACTTACAGCACTTTTTCGAACCATCAGAATATCGTTCACATGAACAGCCCCCACTCACACACAGTGAAGTTAATGGGACCTTGTGACGACCATTAAAAAAAAAATAAAAAATGGCTGTCGCACAGTTGATTTCCGTGTGAATTTAGGCTTAGACTATTTTCACACTAGCTGTCCATTTTACTGACCAACAAACAAGGACATCACACATCCTGGTGTTTTTCTGTGTGCAAGTGTTTTTTTTTGTTTGTTTTTTTTGACATCCTAATCAAGTGATAGGTAATACCCAGTTCTCTGAGGCACCCATAATGGCGTTGGTTATCAGTGTAATAATTGAGGAGTTAGTTCTAGACTTTCCTATATTTGTTCACAGACACAAACTTGAATGGCCAAGAGGGATATAAGTTAGAAAAAAATAGTGCATGCTACAAGGTTTTTTCTCAGTGTCTCTACGTCCATGAAAAACAATGGACGTGTGAAAGGCCATATTGACTATAATGGATCTGTGTGTTGTCTGATTTTTTTCACATATAGCATGCAGACAGAAAAGCAGTTATACTGTATAGTAGTGTAGTGTGAAAGGGCCCAAAATGTGAGGGTTCGGGAGGTTCAACATTGATTACACTATGTGTTTCACATTGTAGTTAGTAAGCCCATGAAGAACCTCAAAGTCATAAAGGGAGAGAGTAAGTTCATGTGTGAGGTTTATTATGGGGTTAAAGGGATTCTACCATTAAAAACTTTTTTTTCTAGGTAACACGTAATAGCCTTTAGAAAGGCTATTCGTCTCCTACCTTTGGAAGTGATCTCCGCCGCGCCCTTTATTCGAAATACCGGTTTGTACCGGTATGCTAATTAGTTCTCTCACAGCAATGGGGGCGTCCCCCAGCGCAGGAGATGCGATGGGGGCGTCCCCATTGCTGCTCGAAAACCGATTCCAGCCGAACTTCGCCGAACGTACTGCGCATGCCCACGGTCATAGTGCCGACACCCCAAGTTCGCCGAACAGAGCGTACTGCGCAGGCGTCCGACGTCAAGCCGAAGAAGGAAGGGAAGGATGCAGAAGAAGATAGAGGCGGCGCTGGAATCGGTTTTCGAGCAGCAATGGGGACGCCCCCATCGCATCTCCTGCGCTGGGGGACGCCCCCATCGCTGCGAGAGAACTAATTAGCATACCGGTACAAACCGGTATTTCGAACGAACGGCGCGGCGGAGATCACTTCCAAAGGTAGGAGATGAATAGCCTTTCTAAAGGCTACTCCAATGTGTTACCTAGAAAAAAAAAGTTTTTTTAATGGTAGAATCCCTTTAAGTACTATTAATGTGAGGCATATAGAGGTACTAACATTAATAACACAATTAAAGGGATTCTACAACCTCCCCCAAAATATTCAGTTGCTACCACTGTATTACAGATCACATTTTAGTTACTTCTGATAAAGTGAAGGAAATAAGTATTTGATCCCTTGCTGATTTTGTAAGTTTGCCCACTGACAAAGACATGAACAGTCTATCATTTTAAGGGGAGGTTAGGCTAGGCCACTCCATGACCTTAGGGCCAGTTCACACAGAGTTTTTGAGCGCGCATTCTGGCACCTATACACGTGTCAGAATGTGAGCGCTCAAAACAGATTCCATTCATTTCAATGAGTCGTTATAGGCATATAACGCGCATAATTTTGCGGAGACTGAAATATTTGGAGACTGAAATAGGTCTCAATAATGGACAAGCCAGCCACCAAAAGGGTGGTAGGTAAGGTAAAGAAAGGAGAAGTAAAGATGTCAATATATATAATATAGGTATAACCTAGCTGATACAAGGGCTGATCAACAAATAAATAAAGGCAGGTAATATGCATAATGCAGAAGAAATAAATTAAAGACACCTAGAAACATATACCGTATTTTTCGGACTATAAGACAAAAATTTTGGGGAAAAAGAAGGGTGCGTCTTATAGTCTGAAGGTGGCGCCTGGCATCCGCTGTAATAGAGAGGCGGAAGCCGGCAAGTGATAGACGCCATTACAGGTGCCGGGGCCTGAGACATCGCTGCGCTCCTCTGCCATGCATGAAGCCAGCAGCGGCAGGGGCTCCTCCGTGCCCCCGCCGATGGCTTCATGCAGGGCAGAGGATCGTAGCGATGTCTCAGGCCCCGGCGTCTATCCCTCCCCGGCATCCGCCTCTCTAGTACAGCGGATGCCGGGTCAGTATCGGTGGCCCCTTCTCCCCCGGGGCCGGTCCCCATCGGCCCCGTACCTGTAAAGTTGCAGGCCGGCTCCTGCGCGGCGATATCGCAGGAGCCGACCTGTTCGGGTGACAGCCGGGAGCCTAATGAGGCTCCCCGGCCTGTCACTGCTATATATTAGTATTGCGGCTGGGTCTATGACCAGCCGTAATACTAATAGACAGAATGTCCCATAGACGGCAATACAGTTGTATTGCCGTCTATGGGACTTGCGATCAAGTGACCGCAGGTTCAAGCCCCCGGGGGGGAATAAAATAGTAAAAAAAAAAAAGCTTTAAAAATATGAAATAAATAAAAGTTCTAAATCACCTCCTGTTTTTTTTTCAATACAAGGTGATCTAAGCAATAGATATCCCCCAAAATGGTATAACTAAAAAGTACAGCTGGCCCCGCAAAAAAAACGCTCTATGCATCCCCGTACAGCTGCAGGGTCACCTGTCAATGTGGCCTTGCAGCTGTTGCAAAACTACAACTTCCATATATTAAATATTTTACCAGTTTTTGCTTCAAAATTTTTTTTCCCTATTTTCCTCCTCTAAAACCTGCGTCTTATAGTCCAGTGCGTCTTATAGTCCGAAAAATACGGTAATACTGCTACAGATAGACTTAATAGTATACTATACCAAACCACTACCGCACCCGTCCATTTTTCGGCAGCAGAGAGTTCCTTTTTCTTTCCCATATTGCTTGTAACCTGTGCCCTGCTTAATAATGTGGAATGTCCTAGGCAAAAGCCCCACATTGTGGAATTGAAGCCTTTTTTATTTGATTTTGCTGTGGGGGTTTTTGAGCCAAAGCCAGGAGTGGATTTAACAGAAGGGAAACGTCTAACGCTGGGTTCACACCTGCGTTTGGGGTCTCCGTTCTATGGTTTCCGTCTTCTGCATGCCAGAAGACGGAAACCATAGACCGGGTCCGGCCGTGCGCGGCGGTGAGCGTTTTAGGCTCTCCGCCGCGAAACCGGATTTTTTTTATCCGGACACAGAGTACTGCATGTCCGACTCTGTGTCCGGATTATAAAACCCGGTTTCGCGGCGGAGAGCCTAAACCGCTCACCGCCGCGCACGGCCGGACATCTCTCTCACCCATTCAAATGAATGGGTGAGAGAGACTCCTGCAGGTTTCCGTATCCTGCCTCTGTTTTAGGCAGGAAACGGAAACCTAAGTACGGAGTGCCGGGCCGCAGATGTGAACGAGCCCTAACAGTTTTTTGTTGCAGATTCTGCTGCGTTTTTTTTTTTTTTTTGAGCCAAAGCCAAGACTGAAAGGGAATGGGAAATACTGTATATAGGAAGTACTTACAGTTTTACCTTTTGCTCAATCCACTCCTGGCTTTGGCTCAAAAAACTGCAGCAAAATCTGCAACAAAAAAAGCTGCGTTTCCTCTGCAAAAACCCGACAAAGAATGCTGTGTTTTATAGTACCTGCAAAGTGAATGGGATTCTGGCTAATCCCATCCACACACTTCAGAATTTATACATTACATGGTCTGCTTGAATCTGACAGGCAGTCTGTAGGGATAGACTGGCGCAGTCTGGTAGGGATATCCTGTAGACAGACCTCAGGGCCTTCATTAGGCCCCTAGCTGCCAGGTAAAAGCATTGCAACAGATTGCATTTGCAGTGGTGCCGGTACATAGTGAAGTTTCTTGTATAGTATTTACTTGTACTATTAAGTCTTGAAAAGTTGTTTTATAATCGTAAGTCTGCTTTGGTTCAACAGCTGATCCACAGGCACACGTGTTCCACCTGAAAAGTCTAAACATCACGGGCAGGTATCCTCTTTGTTGATGGTTTACAGAAATTTTTTGGTTGTTTTTCATTGTTCAGTGTGAACAAAGAAAAAAAAATACTTGGCAAAACGTCACAGACGTTTTATTTAGAAACTTTTCCCCAGTTTTTGTTTCTGCAGACCTGATTTTAAATTAATTTATTTTCATTAATAACATACTGACATTTTGCTTAAGCAAACATAAAATTGTATGCAGGTGCATTGCAGTTTTGTGTAAGTTATTGGGTATATCCTCAATGTAATGATTATTACGTTACATTATGTTACCTTATGTTTAGAGAATACAGCAAGTAAAATGTGCATAGGCAGGCATGAACTGCATTGAACTCAATGTACTAATTATTAAGCACATGATAGTACCTGTGGGCTAAAGGTTGAGTATTACTGCCAGCAAAACTACGTACATTATAGACTCTGAACGTGCATACAGATATTTTTCCATGCACTGCTATTTTCTACATTTATATAAGGAAAGTGCACACACATACAAGAAAATACATTTCCCTTGTGACTACACACATATTTCTATGTGACTTATTGCCAGATGGCTTTTTTTCCCAATTCAAAGGTTTTATAAAACTTTTAGAGTTACAAAAGCAAAAACAAGCATAAACATGCAAAAGAAACAATTGAAACAATTAAATCCAAACATTGCAATCCAATGGCTGCCTAGAGGAAAATCCAGGGCGGCGGCAAAGACCATTAAGGGCGAAGTAAACATAAGGAAAGCGGAAGAAGAGTGAGAGGAGAGGACAAGTAGGGAAAAGGAAGAGATTAGAGGAAAAGAAAAGGAGACAGTGAGAGAGAAAAAAAATAAAGTCAGAAGAAATTTATAAATAAAGAGTAGGTTTTGGTTGGAGGGGAAGGCGGGATCTGGAAATAGCCCCAAGCACAATCACAGCCCCCCCCCCCCAAAAAAAAAAGAGAAGTTTACCTACTTTTCACTGAAATGGATCAACCAAGTTCATATGTTCACCTATTGACAGGACTGTGTGCGGTCTATTGAGAACATGATCAAGATCTGTCTGACATATAACTCAAGAAATGAAAAACTGCATATTTATTGCAGAAGTTTTACAAATAATCTGCTACATATGAATCTACTCTAAGACCCTCAATTATTGTCCAAGATGAACATAGTTTTATATAAACTAAATACATATAACATGCACATTTATACCTATGAAAAAAATTAGATTTTTTTTTTTTGCTTTCACTTCAATGAAAGTGAAAAACTGATTGATGACAGTAGCCAGTAAGGTTATCTATAGTAATATACAACAAGCAAAGCAGTGCTGATTAAAATGTAGGCCTCAGGCAGAGCCTACTGTGCGTGCCTGCAGCCACAAGAAAAATGGCCACTTACACGGTAAGCGGCCATTTTCTTCTGGCTTGTGGGCTTGCGCAGTCGGCTCTGCCCAAGGCCTACAAGTGTCACCGCCTGTGCCGGAAGAAGATGGAGGCGGCGCTGGAGAGTTCTCTCGCAGCTTTGGGGATGCCCCCAGTGCTGTTTGAGCGCTAGGGCCCTCCCCCAGTACTACGAGAGAACTCATTTGCATACCGTCGAAAACCGGGATTTCTAAGGAACGGCGGCGCAGAGAAGACATCTAAAGGTAAGAGATGAATAGCCTTTCTTAAGGCTATTCCGACATGTTCGCTACAAAAAATGCCATCTGAATGATAGGATCCCTTTAAGGTGGCCCTATGCAGTTGCACCATTAACCCTTTGCCGACATCCATCGTTCTAGTACGGCGGATTCCAGGTGTTTAAAGATGGCGGCTGCCATAGCTGCCGGGTGTCTGCTGTGTTACATAGGCAGGTAGGAAGAACACAGGCTTGCATCCACCACTTCAACTTTACCCATGGGGTGCAAGAGGAGGAGGAAAACCTGAACTCTAGGGGAGAGCACAGTAGTACTGTGGAGACACCGCAGGTACACTTTATCTTCACTGCACGTGCAGCAACCTTTTGTCTGCCCACTAAAAGGGGCAGGAAAAACACTGAAGAGGGATGTGGGGAGGGACTATTTAACCTCTTGTGTGTTTTTCTAATAGGGGATGGAGATTTGACCCGCTGTAGTGCTGTCATGGAGGGCTTTTGGAGAAAGCTATGAGTTCCTATGCCAGAACCAGTCATACTCAACAACATTAAAGGGCACTGCCCACCTCTGCTTCTGTGGTCTCATCCAGCCCCTGGCTGTGAATGGGGTGGTGGGAGCAGAGCCAGGTTCTAATGGTATGAGAACTCATGGCCGTCTTGCCACCATATTGTCATGCTGCTATTCCACTGAATGAATTGTGGCTTGTAATAGCCAACAGAAGCTTTTAATAACAATGATGAAGCTTTGTGGTAAGTAATACCTAACTGAAACACAGACGTTTTCTACATTAGCTAGCAGCGTAATATAAGTACTTCATATTTTATAACTGACATTGGCAGGACTAGGGAGTTTACCTCACTTATGCTAATGGCCACACTTTGTATACGTTTACTATTGATATCACTAAAGGTTATAAGCTAGAAGTGGATTATAGTTGCCTAAGGGCATTTTACATATTACCGTAGTTATCAATCCAACAAGAAAAATAGTTATACATAAAGGCTAGATTACAGAAAGAAGCTTCCTAGAGGTAAAAACACAAGGGGGAATCTGCAACAGAAGGGAAAGAAAAGCATCACAATGTGTGTTTTTGTGCCAGATTTCATTCAGGAAATGATGCAGATTTCCTTCTTTGCATAGCAAAAAGTAAAACCGTGCTGAGAATCTGCAGCATAAATTACCATGTTGCAGAATTTAAACCCGCACCACAGGTAAACTACAGCAGATTTTTTTTTTTTTTTCAGGAAACTGTCAATACGATTTACCAAAATCTCATCCACTAAATTCAAATACTGGGTCATTATAACCCCCATATCCCTTTCCCACTTTTATATCCCCTTTTTGCCATAAAATTCAACAAAAACATTGAAATATAAAATCTCATCCACTTGTGCAAAACGTTGCACATTAACGCATTTACTGTAGCAAAGGGAGTCTGTCAGCAGGAAAATCTGTATCACACTAACAACAGCATCTTATAAGGCGGTTTATATACTTTACAAAGATGACTTTCTGATTCTGCATTGCAGCTCCATTTTCTGGAAAATCTGTATTTTAATCTTATGCAAATTAGTTGAAAAGGGCTTTAGGGTTGTTCCTTCTGCTGGGGCTTCACTTTTTTTTATTCTAGCTATCCGCCTCTAATTGTTCCCCCAACTCTGCCCCCCATTGCTCGAGTGACATCCACTTTGTCTTCAGGTATAGTTCGTGATCTATAGCGCAAAGCTAAGCCCTGGCAGGAGAAGACAGGCCCTTAAACACTTTTTAGTTAATTTGCATAAGAACAAAATATTGATTTTCATGAAAATGGAGCTGCAATGCAGAATAAGAAAGACATCATTAGAAAATGTACAAGCCGATCTAAAAGGTACTGACATTATTTTTATACTCATTTTCCTGCTGACAGACTCCCTTTAATATATAAGGCACCCCTTTAAAAACTGCATGGCTGTACTTTAAACAAATTTTCCCTGCATACAGCATTACCTTTGTTTTTGCGCTAAACTTTTCTGAATAGGCAGTAAAGAAATAGAAACACTAGAAATAGAAAAAACTAAATTTATTTATGTGATCTCATAGAAAAATATTACATTATTATATAAATATCCAAAAACTACACACAAATGTCAACCAATTTTAAAATTTAAATATATTCACATCAACAAGTATAGGTTTTGTTGTCTGACTGCTTTTACTTCAGTTTAAAATTCTGTTCTCCCAGGATGTATTTATTGTAATTTCCTAATGAATTACCTCGAAGACTCTATAGTATTCTCATTTATTTTTGCCGTTCTTAGAGTGCCATCTTACTGGTCCTGAGTGCTCCAACTTGCCCCACTGGGGGAGAATTCATTAAGACCAGTTTTAACCAATTTCCCCATTGGTGTGAGATGCACCAGAATTATTAGGGCTCACTCACACAGGGCAAGAGGGGACAGATTTTGATGCCGAATACACCTCAGAATCTGTCCCCTCACAATAGAGGTCTATGTAGACTGCTAGCTTCCTTTTTTCCGTGAGCGGTATGTTCCCGCTCACAGAAAAAAGACGCAAGCTGCCCTTTCTTCAGGCGGTTTCCACGGCCGATTCAGCCCCTGCATCTGCCTCGCGACAGCACCCTCAGGACTAGGCCCATTACATTTGGGCCTACTCCAGAGTGGGAAGCCGCGACTGACGGAAGCCGCGACAGTCACATTTTGGTCCTATTCTGATGCGGCTTCCCGCGTCATAATCAGGAGCAAAATACGCCTTCACTACCCCCGTGTGGACTAGCCCTTAAAGAGGACCTTTTATGGTCTGGGGCATAGACAGTTCTATACACTGCTGGAAAGCAGACAGTGCGCTGAATTCAGCGCAGTGTCGGCTTTCCTGATCTGTGCCCCAGGTAAAGAGCTTTCAGTCCTGGTACCGTAGCTCTTTACAGTTAGAAGGGCGTTCCTGACAGTGCCTATCGCGCTGTACAGTGTGAGCGGCGAGGAACGCCCCCTCCCTCTACTCACAGTGCTCATCCATAGATGAGTATTATCAGGTGGGGAGGGAGCGTTCCTCCCCGCTCACACTGTACAGCGCTATAGGCGCTGCTTTGAAGAAGGATCTACCTGACAGACTGTCAGGAACGCCCTTCTGACTATAAAGAGCAAATTGAGTACAGATTGGGAAAGCCAACAGTGCGCTGAATTCTGTGTACTGTCGGCTTTCCAGCACTGTCGGCCCCGGACCATGAAAGGTCCTCTTTAAGAAGCTCCGGCCTGTTGATAAATTCCCCCCACTGTGTTTACAAACTTAAAAGTTACCTGGGATTTCTGATTCTACACTGGCATCAGAAAAAAGTGACGCTTTTAAACCATTCTGATTTTCCAAGTTGTCAGGATAAGCTTTGCTTGTCCCTTTTGAGAGGCTTCTTTTTGAAGAGTGTTTCCGATGCTTACCGCTAGTGGATTCCTTAGAACTGCTACTGGCATGGTATTTTCTGCTTCGACTAGAATCTGATCCTGAGCACTCACTATCAGCCCTTTTACTGTCAGACAGGTCGGATTCTTTCAAAACGCCTGCATCTTTGGTGCTTTGCTGTTCAGACGCCATCCTGTTGTTATTGCAAGTCTCTACGTTCTTTATAGAAAGATCAAGACCCACTTCTATTTTGCTCTTCTCTCTGGTAGAACGGATTTCATCAGATGCACAATCAGGAGGGTTAGCTGTCACCTCTACTGTATAGGAGCTCTCTGGTGGAACATTTTCATTATCTTTGCTGTCAGCCTAAAAAATGGCACATATTCAAACATAAGACATGGGAAAACATACCAGGACCTCCTACACACGTCTGTATTTGAACTCTTTATCAAAACCAAAAACTAGGAGCGTTTGAAATTAATTTATATATAGTATATATGTATGTGTGTGTGTGGGTATAGTGTATTCAGATAATATAAACTATGAAATGTTGTTTCAACTGGGACTTTAATAACTTTTAATTCTCAGGATACGTAATCAAAATTTGCTCTGTGGGGTTCAGATGCCCAGGACCTCCACCGATTAGCTGTTTAAAGCAGCAGCAATACTCCGGTCAGTGAATCCCCTTCACAGGCCACGTGATGGCACATTCATCAGACACAATTACAGTAAATGGGGCAGGGTACAGTTTATAGAATTAAGAGTACCATTTTCTTATGGAACAACATTGTACATGATGTTTTATTTAGCTTCTATTAATAATTTTGGAGGGACTGAATGAAAAAAACTGCAATTTCATTTGTTATTTTTGTTTCATTTTCATGATGTTTACTCTTTACATTGGACATTACACTAATGTTCATACCAAGCCAGAAGTTAAATATTGATCAAGTATCTTTAAGATAGATCTTCGATATGTGATCTGTGGGGGTTTAACAAGCACTTTGTGAATGCTGTGTCCTTTTGTCTGTGCTGATGACATGTTCATTGGTCACATGGTAAAAGAGCAGCTTAGTCCCATTCAAGAAGGGCTACGCTGCTATAAAAAGCACCCCCTACCCCTTCATGAGATGTAAAGTACTTTGAATAAGTGCTGCTGTCTGTTCATTGAATACAAGCACTGCAGTATCTTTATCTAGCTGATCAGTGTAGGTTCCAGGTGTTCCCAGTGTTTCACCAGCATTCATTTATGACCTATATATTTCATATACATGACCTATCTTAATCCTAATGTATACAAACAATTGGCACTCAATGAGGTAATGGTGAAATCCAATGTTTTTTTTTATTTTGATATACAATCCAAGGTCAATGTGATGTTTTCAGCTAGATCAATGTAGCCTTCATAAGTCTTGGATTGGATTGTAGCAGAGGAGAGGGATCAACAAGGTGCTGAATGGCCGTAGAATAGAGTAATGGCTCTGGGAATAGTGTACCTCATTGAGCACGAAGTCTTTGTATACAATTGTCTATATGGGGTGGAACCCTACTTGTGAACCAAACCCTGTGGAGTGAATTGTATCCTCTAGCAAGCTATCCTAAACCTAGGTCAACCCAGAAAACCCCTTTATAATTTTTACATAAGTCACGTCACTGGGTGCCAAAGGGCTAAAAGAGAAGCATTTGACTCCTGCCTAACCACTGAAATGCTGTTATTAGTGATTATTCTGTGTTGAAAGCAGTTACTCAGTACTGTTAACTAGCACTGAATGTTCCTTAACTGCCCAGATGGCATGGAGTATGACAACAAACATTGTGTGACAGCTCCCTTAGACCACATGCACACAACCAAGTGTGCATCTGAGGTGGGGCAGAGTTTGCAGCGGAATGTAGTCTGATCTGAGTGCCATCCAATTGCATTCCATTATGTACTTGGTTCTATGGGGGCTTTAATCCATTCTGTTCAGATGAAACGGAACAGAATAGCACCTGCTCTATTTTCATAGAAACAAAATGGACCTTTGGACTCCCCCCTCAGATGGCACACTCTGATGTATGCACAGAACTTAAGTTATAAAATTAAGTAAAAAAAGTTACAAAAATAGAAACTTGTGAGTTACAATATAATATGGAATCAGCAGACTATCGGCTTTCCTGTTCTGTGCCCCCAGTGAAGAGCTATCAGTGTCGGTACCGTAGCTCTTCACTGTCAGAAGGGCATTTCTGACAGTCAGTTAGGAACACCCTTCCTCACAATAGCGCCCTAGACGAGCAGTAGGGGGGTGTTCCTCACCAATCAGCGTCATCCCCAGGTGGTAGGGAATGCCCCCTCTCACAGTACAGAGCAATAGGCGCTACTGTGAGTTAGGGTGTTCCTGACTGACTGTTAGAAACACCCTCTTGACAGTGAAGAGCTACGGTACCAGCACTGATAGCTCTTCACATGAGGCACATAACGGGAAAGCCGCTGAATTCAGCGTACTGTCGGCTTTCTAGCAGTGCCCCAGGTGGTGAAATGTCTTCTTTAATATGAAAAATAGTACAATTAAAGGTGCTGTTCAGTTTCAGCAAATAAATGTTATGGTTTGTATACTGAAAGGTTGTACAATTTTCAAATACATTTCTGAACCAATTCCTCATGGTTTTCTAGATCTCTGCTTGCTGTCATTTATTCCGTTTACTTCCAGTGGCTACAGTCCATAGTCATGTGATATACAGTCCATGGTCATGTGGTGACAAACAGGTGTAAGGCTCATTACAAGACAGAGCTCTAATCACTGAACTGTGACTGTAACAAGTTGTGCAGCTGTGTGTCCATTTCATGGCTATGGACTGATTTGTATCCACTGGTAAGTCAGCAGAATGAATGACAACAAGCAGACATCTAGAAAACCGTAAGGAATTGATACAGAAAGTGTATTGGAAAATTGTACAACCTTTCAGTATACAAACAATAACATTTATTTGCTGAAACTGGACAGCCCCTTTCATAATGGCAAACTGCTTCTACTTTGTTAGTTATTACCTGGTCAACTAAGTATGTTCTTTGCAGGCTATGGAATATCTCAGATGAAGGTTGTTGAGCTCTTTCAATTGTGGAAGATAACTGAGGATCCCCAGGTATGGCAAAGTCTGATTGATCAATGCCGGCCAAACTAGCAAGTTGTCCCAACCTTAAAACAAAATATCTCATTGATTATTCCAGGAATATATATTCTGGGAAGAAGCCCACTGCCAAACACCACAGGAACAGGCTTATCTCATCTGAGAACAAAAGGATTGGGCATGTTGAAATCCAACTGCCCAGTTCTTTTTTCTACCAACATCTGTAGTCAGGAGGCCCCATACACATTAGATGGTTAGCATGTTGGGGGATTGTTAATTTAATGTGTATGGTCAGGTTTTTTTTTGGTTTTTTACTCTTAATTAGAGATGAGCAAACACTGTTCGGATCAGCCGATCCGAACAGCACACTCCCATAGAAATAAATGGAAGCAGCTGGCACGTACACTTTGCCGGCGGCCGGCCGCTTAACCCCCCGCGTGCCGGCCGCTTTCATTCATTTCTATGGGAGCGTGCTGTTCGGAACGGCTGTTCCAAACAGTGTTCGCTCATCTCTACACTTAATGTCTCAGACCTGCATCATTCTGAAACAAATATAAACTTAAGGGGTAATATATACAGTCATCATATATTCCAATCCTAAAAAATAAGAGCAGACACAGTATATGATATTATATTTTGAAAAAAATCTAAATATTTTGTAAAATATGTCACGTAAAAGGCTTTTTATTTAGACACAGTTTTTCTATCCTAGGGCTTTCTGCTGGTGTTCTCAGGAGATCCTATCTTGCATTAGTAACACTTTCCACCAGAGACATCAAGCATTCATTTACACAGATTACATGGTAGACCTGGTATGCACTGTAAGAAGGCCACCAGGACTGTTATCCAGCAGAGTTAATGAATACCATAATTAGGTGCAATGCAAAACAATCAAGTAACAGTAGTCCTGATCTTCCTCCTGTGGATACCACAGACAAGTGTTTACCTGGCACTGCTCGACAGCAAAATCTATTTATGCTCCTTAATATTTTCCATGGACGGCTTCAAATTGTAATGCAAAATACTCTCTCTCTCAAGAGATGTTTAGTATGTATTAAAAACACAACATGATAAAAGGACACAAAAACACACTTGTCTTCCTGTCTGATAAAATACCAGATGGTGTGATTTTATGTTATATGTGCATAGGTTAAAAATAAATACAGTTTTCCTAATTTTGTATTCTTAGTAAGAAGTCAAGGGAACACCTTTTAAAGAGGACCTTTCATCAGATCGGGCACATGCAGTTCTATATACTGCTGGAAAGCTGACAGTGCGCTGAATTCAGCGCACTGTCGGCTTTCCCGATCTGTGCCCGATGTAAAGCGCTATCGGTCCCGGTACTGTAGCGCTTTACAGAAGGGCGTTTCTGACATTTAGCCAGGGACGCCCTTCTGCCCAGCAGCGCCTATCGCGCTGTACTGTGGGGCGGGGAGGAACTCCCCCCTCCCGGTCCTGATAATACTCATCTATGGACGAGTACTGTGAGCAGAGGTAGGGGGGCGTTCCTCCCCGCTCACACTGTACAGCGCTATTGGCGCTGCTTGTACAGAAGGACGGTCCTGGCTAACTGTCAGAAACGCCCTTCTGACTGTAAAGCGCTACAGTACCGGGACCAATAGCTCTTTACCCAGAGCACAGATCGGGAAAGCCGACAGTGCGCTGAATTCAGCGCACTGTCAGCTTTCCAGCAGTATATAGAACTGCCTGTGCCCGATCTGATGAAAGGTCCTCTTTAAAAGATTGCTTGTAGAACAATTATACTGTTTAAATCAGAAAGAAGATAATGCATTATAAAATATATTAAACTATTAAAACATACGTACTACTAGAGTTTTAAAAAATGCCCATATCCAAGCACCATTTTACAGATAAAATATACTGTAGAATTAAAGCTTAAAGGGATTGGCCATTTTCAATCCAATATTGAGAAACAAATGTTATGGTTTGTATAATAAAAAGTTGTACAAATTTTCCAAGAGGCATTTTAACAGAAGAATACATAGCGGGAATAATAAATCTGAGGTCACATGCCAGTTCTCAATAGTATCTGCCGGCAGAGACCTCCTGTTTGCATAGCAATCCATGCTTGAAAAAAACAAGATCACACAGTGATCATGTGACTTACAGCTGATTAAGAACATGATGTGTGAATAAAGCCTTATTAGTGAGTGATATATACTAGAAAATCAGCAATTACTTTATCATTGAAGAAAAATGGAATTGAAAATTATTTCTTCCAATACTAGTTCACTTTGGAAAAATAGGTAATTTATCCCTCAAAAACATTGTTTATTCCCTTTCCAAAGGGGCATACCATTTACTGGGAAACAAAAAAAAAGGAGCAATCTATTATGGGAAGTTTTGTACCTACCCAGCATCCTTTAAAAGATCCAAGAAAGCATGGAATTTATTGAATGATTTTTCAATACTGTCCAGAACACCATCATCCTCAAGGAGTACAGAAGTTACATTTCGTGATTCAAGTGCTTCGGAAAGGGTTTTATTTATTTGTCGCAATCGGGTATTTTCAACTTCCAACTACAACAAATAACATAACATAAATGGTCAAATAGTAACATTTCTCTTTATAAGGCTACAGACACACGACCATGTGCATGTAGCCGGGTCAGGATTATACGCACATGGATGAAACCTGTGCCTCCACAGTCAGTGATAATACATGGGAGTGTGTATGTAGCCATAGAAATGAATGCGTCAGTATGCTAGCTGTGAAAAACAAGGCTAGCACACTGAGAGCACACAGTCACGTGCATGGAGACTTATGAAATTAATACTTGATTTGCTATGATCACCTTTTTTTCCCCCCCATGATATAATGTTAATTTTCTGTTCTTATGAAAATAATTATTTGAATTTGGCTCTATTAAAGGGATCCTATCATCATATACCCTTTTTTCTGACTAACACGTAGGAATATAGAAAATATCTCTGCTTAGTCTACTATGATATGAGGAATGTCACGATTGGAATGAAATGTGCATAAATAATGTAATAAGTAATTTCACTTTTAGAACAATCTATCACATATCTTTATGTGATTATATCATATAAGCCATGTCAGGTGTATTACCACCTGTTTACCTAGTTCATAGCCTGAGGGGACCTTTACGCTAAGGCAAAACGTAGCAAGTAGAGATGAGCGAACACTGTTCGGATCAGCCGATCTGAACAGCACGCTCCCATAGAAATGAATGGAAGCACCTGTGATGCCGTCCGGCTGCCAGCAAAGTCAGCATCACAGGTGCTTCCATTCATTTCTATGGGAGTGTGCTGTTCAGATCGGCTGATCCAAACAGTGTTCGCTCATCTCTAGTAGCAAGCAATAGGGAAAAAATATGACTGTTTTTCCTGCACTGCTTCTCAGAGAAAGTTTGCAGAGTTTTTCTCTACAGACTTTCTGCTTCAATTACACCTGTACAGAAAACGGCAGCATTTTTGTAGGTATAATTGACAATGTGATTTACAAAAACGCAATGGTTTTTTACATTGAAGCATGTCCGCTTTGGATGTTTTTCTGCAATGTGTACATGGGCCAGAATCCCATCTACTTTGTAGGTACTATAAAATGCTGACATGTTTATGCCAAGACCTATCCTTTCCTGGAGTTTCCCTGCACCTGACAATTGCATGATCACCGGGATGGGAGAAAGCATCATAGCAGTTTTCTACCAGTATACACAGCACTCAATGAGCACTCTGTATACAGCAGGGGTCAGCAACCTTCAGCACTCCAGCTGCTGTGAAACTACAATTCCCAATATACTCCCTACACTTCCATGGGAGTTCTAAAAACAGCAGAACGAGTATGCATGCTGGGAGTTGTAGTTTCACAACCGCTGGAGTGCCAAAGGTATACAGAGTGGCAATAAACCAGTTGTGCCTTCTCTATCTGGAGATCTGGCCGTTTCTGTAAGCTTGCATCTCTCCTCTGTAGCTGCACAGTGTCTATATCGCTGCAGATTTTGCAATGATGTTTTAAAACATTACTGCAGTGTTGCATGCCCACCCACTGGGTGTCTACAAAACTTTGATGGTCAGAATGCAGTTAAAAAAAACTTATCTGTTGAAGCTGTACATTATCAGAATCATTTAATAAAACAGGAGATAATGACAGGATATAGACAAGTAAAACCATGGATTATTGTATCCATATATCAGCTTCTATTTACGGGAATTAAGGGTGTAACTGGATTAAGTGCATTACTAGATTACCTCCATTATCCTGTCATCAGCCCTTAATCTTGTTTTTTGTTCCTCCTCCAGCCTCAGTTGACATTCTTGCAATGCAATCTGTCAATAAAAGATATAACACTTTAGACAGTGGTTACAGTAAAAGCAGACATTACATTGAAAGTAAATCAGTCCTTCGCAGAATGAAATACTTCAGTTGCAGATGTTGAGAGTTACAACCACTCATGCCCCTTATGTTATAATTAGCACTGAAAATATAAAGACTGGACCCAGATTAGTTACAAGACAAGGTTAATTACTAGTTTTTACATTTAAAACAGGGCAAAAGAAAAAAGCATTGTCACTGTTCTTCATGATACCTGTAAGCGCTTGTAGTTTTTCATGCTGTTTTTCTCGAGAATTTCACACATGGCAGGTTCTTGAATAATGAGGTCCGAAGAAATCTCTGAATCATCACTGTCAGAGGAGCTTTCACTATGCATGGAGACTTTTATTGGAGTATCTTTCTAATAACAGAAATAGCAGCAGATAGCCGGCATGTTCACTCACAGTGCAATCAAATAGGTGGACATTTGCAAAAGAAAATGACATTCATTGCTATGTAATAAGCTTAAACAAAAAAACACAAAAAAACAACCAAGGGTGTGTCCACACTAGACAAAAACTTAGTGGCAAAATTCGCATGCGTTACTGTAAATTTCTTTGGTGTGGATTTGCCACAAAACGTTAATTTGTAACATGTTAAAAGAAATGTCTAACTAAACTTTATTCATTAGCTATTGTCAGGATACGTCATCAATTAGAGATCAGTGAAGGTCTGACAACCAGGACCTACGCTGATTAGCTGTTGGAAGGGGCTGTGGTGCTTGCTGGACTATCCCTTAAATTTCCATGTGAATTTAATGCTATTTATTTTCACAGTCAGTGTGTGGATAACATAAGGTTACGGAACAGCAATAGAAAAATAACGGTCACATTGGCAACCTGTGTCTCGGGATTACTTAAAGGGAGTCCATCACTGGCTAGATTGTTTTTTTGAATAAGCATATCTTTACATAGTCCTTAGAAAGGCTATTCTAGGCATATCTGTCATTCATTGATCCTTGCAGCCGTTTTTTGAATTAACCTGTTTTTTTTTTATTTGCTAATTACTCTTCAGGGAGCACTGGCAGCGTTACCCCTGTTCCCTGAGCACCACTGCTTCACCAGCCTCCTCCATTTCTCACCGCCCCCTTCTTGAAAGATGATCCCTCCTTCTCCTTCTACTCCTCTTCATGGCTTCCAAACCAGCTAGCCACGTACAGCACATGCATGATATTTTAATCGTGCTGAATGTGACTAGCTACCCAGTGAAGAGGTGGAGAAGGAGGAATTGTCTTTCAAGAAAGGGGAGGTGAGAAATGAAGGCGGCTAATGACACAACGGTGCTCGGGGAACAAGGATAACGCTTTTGGTGCTCCCTAAAGAGTAACTTGCATATCAAGAAAACTGGGTTAGAGGGATCCTATCATTGGCTAGCCTTTTTTTCTTGATAACACGTCGGAATAGCCTTAAGAAAGGTTATTAGTCTCCTACCTTTAGATGTCTTCTCCACGCCGCCATTCCATAGAAAACAGAGTTTTCTTCGGTATGCAAATGAGTTCTCTTGCAGCACTGGGGGCGTCCCCAATGCTGCCAGAGAACTCTCCAGTGACGCCTCTATCTTCTTTAGGAACCCGCCTCTCTGCGCATCTTCTTCCTTCCTGGGTTTTCAATTATCTAGGCCTCAGGCAGAGCCGACCGCGCATGCCCGGGCCACAAGAAAATACCCGCTTACATTGTAAGCGGCCATTTTCTTGTGGCACGAGGCCTAGATAATTGAAAATCCAGGACGGAAGAAGGTGCGCAGAGAGGAGGATTCATCAAGAAGGAGGCAGCGTTGCTGGAGAGTTCTCTCACAGCATTGGGGATGCCCCCAGTGCTGCGAGAGAACTCATTTGCATACCGAAGAAAACCCAGTTTTCTATGAAACGGCGGCGCAGAGAAGACATCTAAAGGTAGGAGACGAATAGCCTTTCTTAAGGCTATTCCAAAGTGTTATCGTGAAAAAAAAGGGTATCCAATGATAGGATCCCATTAATTCAAAAATGGCTGTGAGGAACAATGAATGACAGGAACGCCCTTTTGACAGTGAAGAGCTACGGTATCGGCACTGATAGCTCTTCACCTGGGGCACAAATCGTGAAATTGTCCAGCCTAATTTTTTATTTATTTTTAGTTAGGCCACTATGTGTAATGATGATTTTTTTTTTGCCAATGAGTGTACATGAGATTAATATGTCCCACGTGACCACAGAGGACCAATCCCAGTAATGACTCCAAATTATGTGATGTAAGCCGAAGGCCAGAAAAGGAGGCTGGGGTATGCCGCATGGATGCCCAGCAGAGGTGAGCAAAGTATATGTTACTTACAGTGGGGCAAAAAAGTATTTAATCAGTCACCAATAGTGCAAGTTCCACCACTTAAAAAGATGAGAGGCGTCTGTAATTTACATCATAGGTAGACCTCAACTATGAGAGACAAAATGAGAAAACAAATCCAGAAAATCACATTGTCTGATTTTGTAAGAATTTATTTGCAAATTATGGTGGAAAATAAGTATTTGGTCACCTACAAACAATCAAGATTTCTGGCTCTCACAGACCTGTAACTTCTTCTTTAAGAGTCTCCTCTTTCCTCCACTCATTACCTGTAGTAATGGCACCTGTTTAAACTTATTATCAGTATAAAAAGACACCTGTGCACACCCTCAAACAGTCAGACTCCAAACTCCACTATGGTGAAGACCAAAGAGCTGTCAAAGGACACCAGAAACAAAATTGTAGCCCTGCACCAGGCTGGGAAGACTGAATCTGCAATAGGCAACCAGCTTGGATTGAAGAAATCAACTGTGGGAGCAATAATTAGAAAATGGAAGACATACAAGACCATTGATAATCTCCCTCGATCTGGGGCTCCACGCAAAATCTCACCCCGTGGGGTCAAAATGATCACAAGAACGGTGAGCAAAAATCCCAGAACCACGCGGGGGGACCTAGTGAATGAACTGCAGAGAGCTGGGACCAATGTAACAAAGCCTACCATCAGTAACACACTACGCCGCCAGGGACTCAGATCCTGCAGTGCCAGACGTGTCCCACTGCTTAAGCCAGTACATGTCCGGGCCCGTCTGAAGTTTGCTAGAGAGCATTTGGATGATCCAGAAGAGTATTGGGAGAATGTCCTATGGTCTGATGAAACCAAACTGGAACTGTTTGGTAGAAACAAAACTTTTCGTGTTTGGAGGAAAAAGAATACTGAGTTGCATCCATCAAACACCATACCTACTGTAAAGCATGGGGGTGGAAACATCATGCTTTGGGGCTGTTTCTCTGCAAAGGGGCCAGGACGACTGATCCGGGTACATGAAAGAATGAATGGGGCCATGTATCGTGAAATTTTGAGTGCAAACCTCCTTCCATCAGCAAGGGCATTGAAGATGAAACGTGGCTGGGTCTTTCAACATGACAATAATCCAAAGCACACCACCAGGGCAACGAAGGAGTGGCTTTGTAAGAAGCATTTCAAGGTCCTGGAGTGGCCTAGCCAGTCTCCAGATCTCAACCCTATAGAAAACCTTTGGAGGGAGTTGAAAGTCTGTGTTGCCAAGCGACAGCCCCAAAACATCACTGCTCTAGAGGAGATCTGCATGGAGGAATGGGCCAACATACCAACAACAGTGTGTGCCAACCTTGTGAAGACTTACAGAAAACGTTTGACCTCTGTCATTGCCAACAAAGGATATAGAACAAAATATTGAGATGAGAAATTTTGTTAAGGACCAAATACTTATTTTCCACCATAATTTGCAAATAAATTCTTACAAAATCAGACAATGTGATTTTCTGGATTTGTTTTCTCATTTTGTCTCTCATAGTTGAGGTCTACCTATGATGTAAATTACAGACGCCTCTCATCTTTTTAAGTGGTGGAACTTGCACTATTGGTGACTGACTAAATACTTTTTTGCCCCACTGTATGTTGCCGTACGTCCACTTCTTATACTCTGGGGTATGAAGAGAACCCACAGTTTAATAGTGCTTTGTGGGTGACAGACAACAAAATTTCAGGTTTGGGTCATGCCTGAAACTTTTGGAAAATTCATATTTAGTCCTAATAAGGAACACCCATAGAATTCAAATAAAGGTGCACTGGGTTTTTCTCATGTCTTTACACATCATCTAAATATATCAAGAGGGAGAGACACGCACGCACTTTAATACTGTCTAGATAAGATAGTTGCAGCAGTGGCTCAGTGTTTAGTACTTCTGACATAGAACTCTGGTTGAGACTGGATGTAACCTATACACTGAATGTGTATGTGTTTCAGAGGCTGAAATCAGATGCGTGTTCTGATGCGAGTAAATCTGTACACAGTAACAAACAGTATTTATAAAATATTGTACTCTAAGTGTAGTCATGCTGCCCTCTAGTGGTAACATTTCACAATGTTATCAATTTTATTTTTATTTTTTAACGTAGATTGTAAGCCCCATATAGGGATCACAATGTACATTTTATTTTTTTCCCCCTATCAGTATGTCTTTGTAGTATGGGAAGAAATCCACGCAAACACGGGGAGAACATACAAACTCCTTGCTGATGTTGTTCCTGGCGGTATATGAACCCAGGACACCAGTGCTGCATTGCTGCAGTGCTAACCACTAAGTCACCGTGTTGCCCCTCAATGTTATCAAATTCTTGACCAGTTGTGAACTTTATTTACACTCTGGTGTGTTGGAAAAACATCTCCATAGAGCTGCCCAATAGTCTACATTGCCCTGGTCGGCATTGTGCTTTAGAGACAATTAGAAACTGGTAAACACCTTTAATACTGATTACCTATCCTTAGCTCAACAATATTAGATCGGTGCTGCTTACTCCTGGTTCAATTTGTGGCGAAGGCACCACTGCAGTAGCAAAACTCACTGCTACAAATCATACGGTAAAGTGAGCAATGTGGTTCCTGGCATGTAAATCTTACAAGAAGCCATGCTGTCCAGAAGCAGCAGATCAACAGGGATCACAGGTGTTGCACATACACACATCTAATATTAATGACCTGACCTAAGTATAGCCCATCAATATTAAAAAATTGATAACACCTTTAAGCACATTAAAACCATAAGGCAATGGTGTAATGAGTGCTTTTTAGTATCACAAATGACGACATTTGACAAATGCAATGAGGTAAAGAGATTTCTTTGTAGCAAATACAGCATTAAGTAAAAAAAAAAAATACAATTTACAGCCTAAAATAAAGGTGAATTATGGTAGAAAAAAAACTATCAAGCAAGGAAATACAAAGCTGCAGTACAACTAGCCATTTAGCATACAGCATGAAATAGAGTGGCCGACATAGCAGTAAAGCAGATGTTACAAAGATTTACGGTAGCTCCTAGACAAAGTTAGAAAGTGCCTTGAACATAAACATATTCATACATTACCTTCTCAGAAGTAGAGACTGACACAATATCTCTGGAAAAAAGAAAAAAAGGGAAGATTTAAAATAAAAAATAAAAAGTATAATGGCCAGCTTTGTGCAGTGTACATGGAAGCTGCTTCTTTGTTTATTTTTAATTTTTTTTGTATTTATTGTGGTTTGTCATATGGCAGTAGTTCATGTTAATTTAAAGGGGTTGTCCGGGATCAATTGATATCACTAATCTAAGCTAAACAGCGCCTATCTTCTAAATTACTTAGTGTACAAAAAAAAAAAAAAAAATCTATATTTACTTAGTTAGCGGGGGCAGTCATGTGTCTGCCCCAGGCACATTTTCCAGTGATTTTCCGTTTCCGTCATCTATACTAACCCCTGGGCGGCTGCCGCCTCCTCTTCTTCATGTCTGCCAACCACCCACGCATGTGCAATAGAGCCGGAGTGCCCAGGATGTACGGAAGACAAGCAAGTATGATAAGGTAGGGGTGGGTTGAGTTAGTTAGGAAGGGCTAGAAATGGGTGGGTTAGCTAGGGAAACATAGAAAGGGTGTGAGTGAGAAAGGGAGGGAGGGTGTGAGTGAGAAAGGGAGGGAGGGAGGGAGTGAGGTGATGTAAGTCAGCTCACAGTGAATCTCAAAGCATCATGGTATTTGTTTGAAAAACACAGAACAGGAAAATGCCCATGTAAACAAATGCGGAAGATGCCAGGAGCTCACAAAGAAACCCATAGAGCACTCAAAACACTGGTAAAGGTATTTGGATGCGCTTATTAATCTATTAATAGCACTAACAGACCTTTTTTGAACAATAGTTTTTTTTTTTGTTTTGTTTTTTTGCCTGGAAAACCCCTTTAATACAGTAATGAATTTTTGCTATTTTTTTTAAACTTCTTTATGACATCTATTCCCAAATACACATCAAGTTCTGTTTGTTTGTTGGTTGTTGACATCAAAACATTGTTCTTGTATATTCAGCACAATTATATTAGGTTGGCCTTGAGAAAAGTAAGCCCTTTCGTACAAAGAAGGAGTCTCCAAACTGACTGTCAGGAGAGGGTTTTTTTTTCTTTACTTTAATAAAATTGTCACCAAGAGTTATGGAATGTTTTAATTCTATAAAATATTGTTTTTACACTTTTTTTTGTTGTACTTTATTACTATTACCTTAGTAATGGCCACTGTCTGATTGACAGCATTAATTTAAAAACTTACAGTTAGCTGCTAAAAAGGACAACTCTACCTCTCATAAATATCCTGATATCCACCACCACCAGAGGTGCTGAGAAGGGCCAAGTACAGTCCAACATCTGACATCTAGTGATGTTTGGGCACTGGGGCAGCTGCAGACTGCTGTTATTTGGCTGAAAGTCCAAACATGGTAAAGTAAGGCCAGGCTGCTGCTTTCTTATCTGTCTGAAAAACTACAACTCCCATATTTTTATTTATGTTATTAAATATTTTGCCACATTGTTTGCTTCAAAATTATTTTCCCTATTTTTTCATCTAAAGATAAGATAAGAAAATCTTTTAATAGTCCCACCATGTGGAAAGTTCAGTGTGTTACAGCAGCATGATATTATGGATACAGGATAATAAGTAATATATTACAGAAGGAGACACACAAGCTCAGAATATCAGATGGGAGAAAAATACTAGGAGTCATAGCAGCTAAAGAAAAAAGAAGAGAAGACGTCAGAATAATTTAGTTCTCTGTGTAGAATGCTTTTCGCTTGGCCTGATGCAGATTATGTAGTTTGACCGCAGTTGGGAGGAAGGATTTCCGATAACACTCCTTCTCACACTTGGGGTGAAACAGTCGGTCACTGACAGTACTGCCCAGTGCTGTCATGGTCTCATACATGGGGTGGATTTGTTTTCTCCCGCATGGAGCTTACCACTGGCAGTATCCTTCTGTCACCCACCACCTGTACTGGGTCCAGGGGGCTCCCCAGGACAGAGCTGGCCCTACTAATCAGGCTGTCAAGTCTGTTTCTGTCCCTGGTTGATATACTACTCCCCCAGTAGGCCACTCCGAAGTAGATGGCTCATGCAACTACAGAGTTGAAAAAGGTCTTAAGAAGTGCCCCCTGGACTCTAAAGGCCCTCAGCCTCCCGAGTAGGTAGAGCCTGCTGTGACCCTTTCTGTGCAATGCATCCATGTGATCAGCCTAGGCAAGATTAAAAATACCCTTGTCCCACTCCTCTATCTCCAGTTCCTAGTTCATTGTCAGTTTCCACTGGTTATGATCTGTAGACGCTAAGGTTCTGGTCAATCATGAACAACAGCTTCCTACCTGTGCTCTCTATCAGATGCCGACAACAGGGATGCCAGATTGTGCGTTCTCAACAATCAGCCACTTGCTGAGAGAGTTTTGTGAATGCACGCGCACACACACACACACACACACACACACACACACACACACAGCACTGAGACATCCAATATGAATGATTAAAAATCGGAGAACCCCTTTGATTCTGGTGCATCTCATGGAATTGGAGGAAATGATTATATAGGCAACACCAGTTTTATTAAATTCCCCTTAATGATTTTTCAGTACCTGTTTCTGTTTGCTCTTTCTGCAGTTCTCCAAGGGCAGTAACCTTGTTCTCCTGGAGACTTTGGTTCGGGAGCATACAGTTCCTTGGGAGTACATTTTCTTCCCGAAACAAGCGTCTTTTTAGCAACCAAACCTGTTTAAATGATCAAAAGTGAGAATTTAAGTGTCTCTTTAAAACTCTCAGATACAGAACATAAATGCAGCACTATATGAGAAGATACACAAAATTAATTCCAAAATAACTTAAAATCTGTAGGTTTTTAAACTTAAATGACAGATAAACTAAGGCTATAGTCACAATAGCATTGTGCAAACGTTCAGGGACTCCTTGCCCCATTCTGCTTAAAATATACAGATTTCATGGGGAAATGGACCCCATTATAGTCTATGTGGTTCACGGGTTTCAGCGGGTAACCTCTTTTTAAGCGGATAGGTTTTCAGATTTTTCGGGTCCTCAAACAAACATGAAGAATGGCAACCCGAACTCTAGTGTGAACCTAGTGTCAATGTTATATGTCTTGTGACAGAATATATAGCACTATTTTTACAGACAATACTGAATAAATAGTACACAAAAAGCAAATACAAATTATTTGGGTTGTCCCTGTCTAACTATTTACACAATATGCAGCGTGAATGAAAAGCAGCAAACAAGTGTCCAGCATCTCCTTCAAGACTGTTATACCTTATGAAACTAACTGAGAAAATGCCAAGTGTGCAAAGCCGTCAACAAAGCAAAAGGGGCTACTTTTAAAAATTCACGACATAAAACATATTCTGGTTTGTTCTCATTTTCGCTTACTACTTGATGAGTACCTCAAGTTATAAACAACTTTCTATGCATGAATAGTATGACTGAATATAAGACAATTTGTAATACATCTACCGTATTTTTCGGACTATAAGACGCACCTAGGTTTTAGAGGAGGAAAATAGGGGAAAAAAATTTTGAAGCAAAAACTGGTAAAATATTTAATATATGGGAGTTGTAGTTTTGCAACAGCTGCAAGGCCACATTGACAGGTGACCCTGCAGCTGTACGGGGATGCATAGAGCGTTTTTTTTGCGGGGCCAGCTGTAATTTTTAGTTATACCATTTTGGGGGATATCTATTGCTTAGATCACCTTGTATTGAAAAAAAAAAACAGGAGGTGATTTAGAACTTTTATTTATTTCATATTTTTAAAGCTTTTTTTTTTTTTTTTACTATTTTATTCCCCCCCGGGGGCTTGAACCTGCGGTCACTTGATCGCAAGTCCCATAGACAGCAATACAACTGTATTGCCGTCTATGGGACATTCTGTCTATTAGTATTACGGCTGGTCATAGAGACCAGCCGCAATACTAATATAGCCGTGACAGGCCTGGGAGCCTCAGTAGGCTCCCGGCTGTCACCCGAACAGGTCGGCTCCTGCGATATCGCCGCGCAGGAGCCGGCCTGCAACTTTACAGGTACGGGGCCGGTGGGGACCGGCCCCGGGGGAAAAGGGGCCACCGATACTGACCCGGCATCCGCTGTACTAGAGAGGCGGATGCCGGCACGGGATAGACGCCGGGGCCTGAGACATCGCTACGATCCTCTGCCCTGGATGAAGCCAGCGGCGGGGGGACGGAGGAGCCCCTGCCGCTGCTGGCTTCATGCAGGGCAGAGGAGCGCAGCGATGTCTCAGGCCCCGGCACCTGTAATGGCGTCTATCACTTGCCGGCTTCCGCCTCTCTATTACAGCGGATGCCAGGCGCCACCTTCGGACTATAAGACGCACCCTTCTTTTCCCCAAAAATTTTGGGAAAAAAAAGTGCGTCTTATAGTCCGAAAAATACGGTAATTAAGGAGATATGTTTCCTTCTTCACATTTTATGCTGCTCTCCTGCTCCTTATCTTCAATCTGACTGAATTATATTTGACTCTGTATTCAGCCTCACATATAGAGCTTTAAGGTGAAAGCAGGGGTGGAGTGGAATTCTACTGTGGGCTGGTCAATTGATTTATTTCCTTCTTCTGTGCACTCCTAGCCTCCTATCTACAACCATAGCAGTCTTAAAAATGTACATAGTAGCAAAATGAAGAAACAGTAATTACATAGACACTTTTCAACACAATGCCCCCCCCCCTTCCTCAGAGACTAGAAAGTAACTTTGGAGCGGTGTCCAATTCCTCTAGCAATTGCTTTGTCCATATATTTGGAGTGCACATTCAATATGTGATTTATATACCATTTTTGCTACTGCATCTTTAACGAAGCCTCTTGTGTTTGTCTTGTTTTTATACTTTAATAAAAACTTATTGTTCTGTGTGCCATCTTATCTTTTCCTTTTTTGCTCTATTAGAAAGTAACTCAACCTGAAGAAGAAAACAAATTTCTGTAATAATATATATTACAGTTTTTCATTTTCACCTGTACTATTCACTAATACAAACTTGTTTATACCTGGATGTACGCTATAATTCTATGCATGTTCCTTCATAGTGTATCTCTTCAGTAGGAATGCAGTCGGATGACATAAAAAAGCAAGCATGTAACGAGATGGTGTGTCCAAACTTTTGACTAGTATTGTATATTCGCATACCGTATTTTTCGGACTATAAGACGCACTTTTTTTCCTCCCAATATGGGAGGAAAATGTGTGTGCGTCTTATAGTCCGAATGCAGCGTGTGCAGCGTCTGTGTCCCGTCTGTGTGAATCAAAAGGAGAGCAGCACGGTGCCTGCCTGCTCTGCCCCTCCTTCCCTGTCTGTGTCGCGTGTTTGCAGGAGCGAGATATGAGAGGCAGGGAAGTAAGGGCGGGCCAGACAGGTGAAGGAAGCGTGGTTTCAAGCTTGCCGAGAAAACCACGCCTCCTTCTCCCGTCTGGCCCGCCCCTCCTTCACTGCCTCTCAGATCTGGCTCTGGCAATGAAGCCACACAGACAGGGAAGGAGGGGCGGGCCAAACGGGAGGAGGAGGCGTGGTTTTCTCGGCAAGCTTGAAACCACGCCTCCTTCACCCGTCTGGCCCGCCCCTACTTCCCTGTCTGTGTGGCTTCATTGCCGGAGCAAGATGTGAGAGGCAGTGAAGGAGGGACGAGCCAGACAGGTGAAAGAGGCATGTTTTCAAGTTTGCTTAGAAAACCACACCTCCTTCACCCGTCTGGCCCGCCCCTTTTTCTCTTCTTGCATAGCTTCACTGCAGGGTGTCTCTTTCCATCCATGGATGAGATAGATTAGAGATAGATAGACAGAAAGACAGACAGACACAGACAGATAGACGGATAGATGATAGATAGATAGATGATAGATAGATAGATGATAGATAGATAGATGATAGATAGATAGATGATAGATAGATAGATGATAGATAGATAGATAGATAGATAGATAGATAGATAGATAGATATGTTCAAATCACCCCCATATCCCTAGAATACATATAAAACAAAAACATTACTGTGAAACACATACACATTTGGCATCCCTGTGTCCAAAAGCCCCCGGTTCTATTTACATTGGTGAAATATTATATTAGGTTATTAAATATTTCACCAATTTTTTTTCCTTAAAATTTTTTTTTTTCCCTATTTTCCTCCTCTAAAACCTTTAGTTTTAGACCTCTAGTGCGTCTTATGGTCCGGTGCGTCTTATAGTCCGAAAAATACGGTAGTTTCCTGCAAAGTGCCTCTGTTCCTGCAGAAGATATTGAAGGGTTCCCATAGACACCGGTTCACTACTGAAATTGCTAGACAAATATGGAACCGGCGACTACATTATTAGTATTACCTTACCTGAATGTCTCCAAATTACTGGAGCAAAATGTGAAAGCAAATAAAAAAAAAGTGTAAATACAAAAGCCATAAACAAAATGAAAGCAGAGCAATGGCCCTTCTCTGAGTTGTTCTGAAGTTATGCTCAAGTTTACTATGTGCACGTATTTTTATTATAGTTTACATACATATTCAGATACAAGTCACCCGTTCTTTAATAGCATGTGGGAGCGTATAGTTAGGACAGCAGGGATATGCAGTCAATTGCAGATGAGTGGGGAGGTGGCCACTGAGACACTGTAGGCACTGTGGCCCATCCAATTGTTCTGAGCACAATGCTTGAACGAGTGTATCTGAACAGAAAAAAAAAATACCCAAGTGACCTCTGGCTGTGGTTACATAACTAATGATGAGCAGGAGATTACATATAACAGCTATATGCCTCCCCTGAATTTAATTTGACTATTTATATACATTAATAAGATCATACATACCAATGCGGATTGTGTTCTTTCCCTTTAGTCCATCTCGTAATGTTGTCATCCGTTTCATTTTTGATCTTTCCTTTAAAGATGGTGACGTTAACCATTTGTACTATTGAAAATAAAAGATTATCAGTTATTTTTTATGACCTTATTATGTGGCTTTTTCATAAACATTTATTATTAAACATTTTAACACTATTATTTAACCTAGAAAGCCCCTGTGGAAAAATAGAGTTTCATTGGAATAAATAAAGCTAAAAATTCACAGGTCCATTTAACATAACCACTATCAATGGCAGGCCTCAACAGCCATCTAATAAATTTCCTATAGGCTGCAATACAACAGCAAATTATGAATCTCCATGTCCAAAAATGCCCAAACTACCAACATGCAAAAATATTTGATGCCTTACACAGCTCTGTATATGGAATATGGAACATTTTGCTAAAGGTCTTTAAACAAAATCTATATAAATTTGGCATCATCGTAATTACAACAACCCGCAGAATATAGGAATCATGTTATCTATAGCTGGACAATGCACGCCGTAAAAGCGAAGCACGTGATTAAATGGCATAAGTGCAGGTTTTTTTTTTCAATTAAATCCTCATGCGGCTCAGAACGGAAAAATAAAAAGTTATGATTTTGGAATACAAAAAATAGCTGCAGCACGACACTCAAAAAAAAAAAAAAATCAATTTTTATTAGACTGCACATCAAAGTTGGCTTGATATGTTGCTTAAAGAAAGACAGCTATTGTCTATTTAACCCTAAGAATCCTGTTTAGTTTCTACTCAACATTCATATCCTTTTATAGTATCAAGTAACATGTTGTGTATTTTAAGGATAAGCAACAGGAATCCTTTCCCCAAATCCCCACAGGTTAAGGAATATAAGACCTGCAGAAATAAATCCCCCTGTTCTGCCTTGTTTGATGAGAACTGATGATAATTATAATCAACCTACAAGAGTCCAAACAAAAGCATGCATTTTCTTTTAAGCCAAGCCAGCTATCATACCCTAGCATGATCTAAAACAATGCAATGTTCATTATAACTTTAATTTCATGCTCAAAACTTGCACAGTCTAAAGTATTAAATTGCTCGATGCCCTGCTGTCAGGAAAAAAAGTCAAGGAAGTAAATACATTTTTATAAATACACTAAAGTAATATAAAATAGATAGTACCATGTTAAGGTGGGTTATACATTTTGACACATTGAGAACATTCTGTTAATACAAAATAAAACTGAACTTCAAAAACAATCCAGAATTTTGAACATTTTCATCTTGCAGGTTTGGGGAGAAGGAAAAGAATAACAGCGGTAACCTCCAGCAGGAACACAAATTTCATGTATGCATCACAACTGTCTTTCACACACACTGCACTTCTTTTAGGCATACTATAAACCCCATGACACTATAGCACAGAAACACATGACAAGTTAGAGCCAGTACTATTTCTACCTGTTGGTGTACACTGTGGTTATTATTCCCTTTATATTGTAATCTAAGGGTCCATTCACACGGAGTAAACACGCGCTCATGTTGGCAACATACACGTGTAAAGAATACACGTGTAAAAACAGCAAATTGTCAGCGGCCACTGACAATTTGGAGGACCTGCTAGCGGTCAGATTATACCACTGTGTCATCAAAAGCAGTTGTTACATTTAGCCCCTGATGAGTCCATATAGGAAGAAACACGTAGGGACTTTAGTTTGAGGTGAAGCTCTACTCGCAGTGCCAATTACTTGTCTCCATCTGGCAGTCTGGCATTTGTTTCTCCTGTGTTGGCGTGGCGTTAGGCCGGTAACCTCACAGGATGGCTTATGTCCAGCTGCTGGTTTTGTTTTTTTAAGACAAGTGTGATTATGCATCTAGGCATGGGAGTTGTAGTCTGTAGTCTCATTATCAATTATTAGGGCGTTAGGATCAGTGTCTGAATACGGTATATACTCGAGTATAAGCCGAAAAAGTCCCCCTCGGCTTACACTCGAGTGAAGTGCAGGGGAGATATTGTTATATACACTCCAGACACTGTATTGTTTGCATGGTCTAGGTTGCACTCACATTCTACTGCGGTTGTCCAGCCAGAAGGTCCACGGGGAGTGCCCTCACTATCCGGCTCCTGCGGCAGCTCCAGGCTGGTGATGGTTCAAGGGCAGCTGCTCCTCGCTCTCCGCCTTCAGCTGCCAGCATCGTCACTAACTGCGCAGAGAGTCAGCAGTTTCGGCATCGAGTCCACAGGAAGATGGCGCTCCCCGCGCACCTGAACGATCACCAGCCTGGAGCTGCCGCAGGAGCCGGACAGTGAGGGCATCCTGTTGCACTCCCCGTGGACCTTGCCGCCAAAACTGCTGATTCTCTGCGCAGTTAACTGACAATGCTGGCGAGGTCCACAGGAAGATGGCACTCCGCGCGGGTCCGCCAAAACTGCTGACGCTCTGCGCAGTTAAGGGACGATGTTGCTGGGGTCCGGGCCGGCGGGAGCTGAAGGCAGAGAGAGACGAGCAGCTGCACTTGAACCATCACCTGGAGCTGTCGCAGGAGCCGATCAGTGAGGGCATCCTGCTGCACTCTCTGTGGACCTTCTGGCTGGACAACCTTCTCTCCCTGGAATAACTGCAGCAGAATGTGAGTACAACCTACACTGTGCAAACAATACAGTGTCTGGAATGTATATAACAATATCCCCTTCCACCCCCACCCCCCCTTGAAATGAATAAGTAAGAGTGATCTTTCAACTACTTATCCCCTATCCATAGGATAGGGTATAAATACTAGGTTGATGTTGATGGAGGGTCGGGGTTTGGGGTGCAGTAGGTGCTGGGGAAGGTGTTTTGGTTGTCTGTCTGTCTGCCCCTTCCCTGAGCTTAAAGGGGCAGACCCCCCCCACACACACACACTTGGAATTCAGTCTGACTACAGCCAGGCTGAATATAGGGTATCTGCAGTGCTCCTATTCCGTCAGGAATGGGTTAATAGGAGCACTGCAGATACCCTATATTCAGCCAGGCTGAATTCCAAGTGGGGGGAAAAAGAACCCAGTCCTCAAGCTCAATGAAGGGGCAGACAAACAACCAAAACACCCCCTCCCCCTTTCCCAGCATCTACTGCTACCAAAAACTCCGGCCATTTTAATTTTTGAAATTTTCCAGTAGCTGCTGCATTTCCCCTTCTCGGCTTATACTCGAGTCAATAAGATTTTCCATTTTTTTTGTGGTAAAATTAGGGGGGTCGGCTTATATTTGGGTTGGCTTATACTCGAGTATATACGGTATATCCCTGTCCTTTCCTATCTCCCTTAATTGGGGTCTGATTTTTGATACAGTGGGTTTGTTCCGCACTTTTGAAATTTTGGTCCATTGGGACTGCTTTTAATAGATTTAATAAAAGTCAAGTTTTATACTTTATCATTTCCAATTCTATTTTTGATTACCCTATGAGGATTATTTGATTCTCCACAGTGAATCTAAATTTTAAAGGGTGTACACACTAAACACACTTACAGGACAGGACATAAAAGTGTATGCTCAAAACCCACCTTATTGTATGAGCACATATATCGCACTACCATTTGGTAGGCTGTGCTGTGACAGTGATAACTAGCTCTCCTCCGTCGTGTGAGCCCAATGAGCACTGATGAGTTTTTGTAAAGCTATGTATGTGTTTTTTGTAATGCTATACATTAGCCTATGGTGGAGTGCCAAGATGCAGACTCCTGATGCCTCTTACACCTTTTCAATAGAAGCAAGTTAATACACTAATTAACTAGCTATAACAAAGCTATATGGACAAAGATCTTCCCAGAAATTATTTGTATTATGCAAAATACAATTATTCACAGCAGAAGAACACAGCTACAGTATCACAGTGAAATGAAATCCCTACAAATCAAAAATGGTGCCATTTTGAACGTAATGAACTGAACTGTAGTCATACCTCAGAATGTGTGTCATGGGCATTCAAGAGTACTCTTTCAATAACAGTCTTGAGCAGTGAATGGTCTACAAGAAAAATGTAAATGTATGGTACATTATCTTTTCCAACTACAGTTAATATGTGCATAAAATAGGCATGCACCAATTCTAGAAAAGGAAGATTGGTGGTGCACTAGCCTTCAGTTGTTAGAAATGCTCTTGGAATATGCTGCATTGACTTGTGGAGATGCATTTACAAAACATAATATAAGAAAAACATTTGCATTAGCATACACTATGTAAGCAATTTCATAAAACACAACTAAAACAAAAATCAATACATTTTACAATTGAGCATAAAGAAACAGTTCCATACCGATAAGTGGATTTTTCCTTATATCCAAGACCATCAGAGTTGTATTAGTTTGCAGAGCATGAAGAAATGCTTTTGCACCCTCATTAGATATTCCACACTGTCGCATGTCTAATGCTAGGAGGAGGAAAAAAAATAAAATAAAAATCAAGGACTTGTAAAAAAAAAAAAAAAAATAGACTAAGGCTCTGTTGACATGTGTGTCATGGTTTCTATCATATAACAGACATTGGTGGCAACGGACTGATCCCATTGACTAAAGCTGGCCAGATATCGATTGATAATCAATCATCAACATTAACTGTCTGTTTTGGGGGTAGTTTAGTTATTTAAACAATCAATGCAGAGAGTCACATCGCAACTTTGGTTGATGTGTGACCCAAAGCAGGTGAACGTGTCAAACTGATATTTTCAGGTCATCACCAGCCAAAAATATCCAGTATAGGTGATCTTCTTTTAGCAGACTATAGTCTGCCCTCCACTGATCTCAAATAAAGGTTTTCAGCATTTATATACTCAAAACAGACAAAATCGACCATTTCAGTCAGCGAAAATCTAATGGGTCTACCGAGTTCCACCATCGGAACGGTTTTTAACAAAATGAAAAAAAATAAATAAATGTGCTGCATGCTAGGCTATTTTTTCCAACCAACACTGCAGTAGAAAATGATAATTACTTGTAAGCCGATGGCTGGTCAGGTAATGGAGGGGGTGTACATCTCACACAGACTACTCAGGTGGGTGAGATGAGAAAACTCCAGGAATGTTTGCTCTCAGCAGACAACTTTCATTCAAAATAAAACTCTACCTTTGTTTTGGACTGAAGAAACTGGACTTGTGTGTGTATGCCCACCCCACCTAGCAACCCCAGACCCTGACATACTATAAAAAGTTAAAGGGGTTGGCCACTTTCAGACCAATATTGACAAACAAATGTACAATAAAGATATACAATTTTCCAATATACTTTCTGTAACAATTCCTCACGGTTTTCTAGATTTCGGCTTGCTGTCATTCATTGTTACTTCTAGAGGATAAAAGTCTGACCTTGGTCATGTGATTTACGGTCCTCGATCATGTGATGAGTACACAGGTGTAGCTCGTTACATGACCATGGACCTTAAAATCACATGACCATGGTCAGACTTTTATCCTCTAGAAGTAACAGAATGAATGACAGCAAGCCGAAATCTAGAAAACTGTGAGGAATTGATACAGAAAGTATATTGGAAAATTGTATATCTTTTTATTGTACATTTGTTTGTCATTATTGGTCTGAAAGTGGCCAACCTCTTTAACTTCCTAGACTAGGGACAAATTGGCAGTACTCGCAAACTTATTGCTGGCTATAACACACTTTGATGAAGAGTAGCCGCATAATGAAAGAGAAGAGATTTCTACAAATCTCATCCATGTGCATCAACTAAAACCACAGAGAAATCTGACCTGCATTGTGGGTTTTAAACATGCAATATGTCTATTAAGGCAGCATTCACAGAGAGTTGTTTGGCTCAGGAATTTGGTTAAGAAACGGACTCAAATTCCTCCTCCAAAGAACGCCTCACCATACAGTCCTAAAACATCTCCTGTCACATTGAAAATTTGAAGCAATTTGCAGTATGTAATAGAGCAGGAGGACAGTAATAATTAAATGTTTTCCTTCAAAGCTATAGATCAATCTGCTCAACTTCTGCTCTACAACATCCCGCCTGCAAAATGCACTGCATTTTCAATGTGACGCATTCTCTTTAAGGAACACCAAGGTGCCAGTATCAGGATGTTGCTGACTAGACCTAGCACAGCTTTCAAGAGAGCCTGTCACATGGAAAATGCTGTTAAATCTGCAGGTGTCATGTTAGAACAGCAGGAGCTGAACAGATTGATACAGTATATTATTTTCTTGGAGAAGATTCAGTTATAACCTGTATAACCTACAATCTATCCACTGAAATCTCTGCTTTAAAGGGGCTGTTCACATGAAGGAATTTGACTCTGATTTGAGGGTGGATTTCACCCCCAAATCAGCAACAGATTGCGCCCAGATCTTGCCGTGGCTCAAGATTCCCTGCTGATTAGGCCCATTTATCTGGGTATAATCAGTGGCGGAAAGTCACAATGCAATGCTGATGCCCTGCATCGTATCACATTGTGGTTAGCCGCAGCTGGAAAATGAAGAGGAATTCCTAATTTTCCAACGGGTGAACAGCCGCTTAATATTTTGAGTAGTGAAGTCAGGGATGTGGAGTCTGTAGGCCAAACTGCCAACTCAGTCTTGGCTGATAACCATGATCAGACAGAAGCAGTAAGGGAAGGTTCACGCAGAGTGATTTTCGGCTGGAAAAAAAAAAAAGTCATGAACTATCTTAAGCAAAAAAATAAATAAAAAGGAATTCAGGGGGTTTTGCAAGGAGGAATCTGCCTGAAGGTAGGTCAAGATGCTCTTTTCCTAGATGAAAAATCAGCTAGAGAAAAAATAAATCTGGGAGAGATGGGAGGAATTTTGAGTCAGACAATGAGCCAGATTCCACTTCAAAACCTAAAGCTCCCCTAAATTTACAAAAATTACACTGTCAACCGAAAAATAAAAATGTTACGCCTCAGAAGATGGCGATGCAAAAAACAATGATTTATGTCCCCAAATGTGTTTTTGTTCTGCAGAACTAGTAACACAAAAAAATAATATAAATGAACCGTACCGACCCGCAGAATAAAGGGAACATGTTACTTATACTGTAAGCTGTATGGCGAAAAATTTAAAAGGTAAAGCACAATACCAGAATTGATTATTTTTTTATAAATCCAGCAAAAAAAGAGTTAATAAAATGTATTCAATAAGTTGTAGGCACCCAAAAATGGTGTCATTACAAAATACATCTCATCCCGCAAAACAACAAGCCCTTATATGGCCACGTCACCAGAAAAATAAAGAAAATATAGCATCTAGTAATGTGAAGACAAAAAAAACCCAAAAAACTAAATCTCCAAATTATTAGAACACAACTGGCTGCAGCAGACAGGGAATGTATAAGCTGTGCGAGCGGATATCAGGGGACACCCCATATTTACAGCTTATGAGCGAAAAGACACCAGAAGTGCCCCCCAAAGTGACTCCCCCAATCATAGGAGCTACTGGGGTTACAGTAGGGAATTTCGTGTTTGCAATGTCCTCCACACAGCTTATATATTCCCTCTTCACCATCCGCTGTGCATCCCTGATAAATTCTTTGAGGGGTGAAGTTTTCAAACTGGGGTCACTCCTTTGGGGAATCCACTTTTCTGGTACCTTACAGGCTCTACAAACATGACATGGTGTCTAGATACCAAACATCTGAATCTGCACTCCAAAAGCCGCATCGCGCTCCTTCCCTTCTGCGCCCTGCTGTGTGCCCAAACTGTAGTTTATGCCACATGTATGACACTGGTGTACCCAGGATAATATACAAAATGTCATATGTGGGTATAAACTGATATTGGGGCACAGCCAGATACAGAAGGAAAGAAGGGTTATTGGGTTTTGGAGCACAGACTTAGAAAGGTTGGTTTTTGGATGCCATGACACTTTTGCAGAGACCCTAAAATTGCCTTTACAAAATGTAGGCATTCCAGTTTACTGTCACCTCCAGGGCTTTGCAGAAACAACATGGCCCCCAGAAAGTCCCTCTAAATTTGTACCCCAAAAGCTAAAAAGCGCAGTGCTCCTTCCCTTCTGAGCCCTGCTCTGTGCCCAAGCAGCAGTTTATACCCACAAATATAATTTTTTGCCCCTCAGGATGGCCCACTTAATAGTTTTAGGAGTGCAGGTCTCTGACAGCACAAAGTGGGTGCAACGTATTGGGCACCAAAATGGCATATTTCTTTAACAATTTAAATTTTCAATTTTTTGAGAAGCATTTTTAGTCTCAAAATCATAATACCCCTTGATACATTCCTTGACGGGTGTAGTTTCTAAAATAGCAAAACTTTTGAGGGGTTTCCATTGTATTGGTACTTTAGGGGCTCAGCAAATGCAACATGGCACCAGAAAACTATTCCAGCAATATCTGCCATCCAAAAGCCAAATAGCGCGCTTTCCATTCTGAGCCCCACCATGTACCCATACAGCAGATTATGATCACCTATGGGGTATTGCCATGTTCAGGAGAAATTGTGTAACAAACTATGGGGGGCTTTTAATTCTTTAACTACTTGCAAAAATTTTAAATATGGCGCTAAATGGATGATTTATTGGAAAAAAAAAGAAGTAATTTTTCATTATTACGTCCCAATGTTAATAAAATCTGTGAAACAGCTGTGAGGCCAAAATGCTCACTCTACACCTAGATAAATTCTATGAGGGGTGTAGTTTCCAAAATGGGGTCACTTTTAGGGGGTTTCCACGATACTGGTACTCTAGGGGCTCTCAAATTCAAGATGGCACCTGAAAACTATTCCAGCAAAATCTGCCCTTCAAAAGCCAAATAGTGCTCTTACCATTCTGAGCCCCACCATGTTCCCATACAGCAGATTATGACCATATATGCGGTATTGCCGTGTTCAGGAGAAATTGTTTAATTGTGGGGTGATTTTTCTCCTTTAACCCCTTGTGAAAATGAAAACTTTGGGGATAGAGTGATATTTTAGTCATTGTTCATTTACACATTGCAATGTTAGTAAAATCTGTAAAACGGCTGTAGGGTCAAAATGCTCACTATACCCCTTGATGAATTCTGTGAGGGGTATAGTTTCTAAAATGGGGTCACTTTTAGGGGGTTTCCATTGTTTTGGTACTCTAAGGACTCTGCAAATGAGACATGGCGCCTGAAAACTATTCCAGTAAAATCTGTTGTTCAAACACCCAGTGTCGCTCCTTCCCTTCCATGCGCTGCCGTCTGCCCAAAAATCAGTTTACACCCACATGTGGGGGATTTCTGTGCACGGGAGAAATTGCACAACAAACTGCCAGATGCATTTTCTCCTTTAACGCTTTGCGAATGTGTTAATTTTAGGTCTAAATGAATGTATTAGTGAAAAAAGTTAAATGTCTAAATTTCACCTCCATATTATTTTTATTCTTATGAAATGCTTAAAGGGTTAACAAACATCCCAGATGCTGTTTTACATTATTTGAGGGGTGCATTTTTGAAAATGGGGTGATTTTTTTTGGGGGGGAGGGGGGATTCTATTATATTGGCCTTTATAATTCCTTTCAAAACTGAAGTGGTCCCTAAAAAATTAGTTTGGGGAATTTTCTTGTAAATCTGGAAAATCGCTGTTACACTTGTAAGCCTTGTAACATCCAAAATAAATTAAAATACAATCAAAAGATGATGCCAATATAAAGCAGAGATATGGGAGATAATATTTATTCATGTATTTGGGTGGTATAACTATCTGCCTGAAAAGCAGAGAATTTCACATTCTGAAAATTGAAATTTTTTCCAAATTTCCATCAGATTTCCTATTTTTTTTGTAAATAAATACAAAAATATTGATTAGTGTTTACCACTAACATGAAGTATAATGTGTTACGAGAAAACAATCTCAAAATCACTTGTGTAAGTTAAAGCGTCTCAAAGTTATTGCCATTTAAAGTGACACATGTCAGTTTTGAAAAAAGTCCTTAACGCACTTTTGGGCTGTGTCTCTAAAGGGTTAACACTCGACTTGGTGTTGCCAACTTTTTTTTTTCCTAACTCCGACTGCACCCAAAACTGGCTCTGACTAACTGTACAGAATCAAGGAGGCAGAGCTATCAGTGCCTGATGGTATCTCTTTATGCACATTCAAGGAAGGTTGTTGATCACAGATAGGGCTGCCTCCTTGACTGCTCAACCTACGAAGAGAAAGATTTCAAAAGATACTTAACAGGTTATACAGAATCATTTCTCACAATCCTACAAATCAAAATGGTCACCCCTCCTAACATGCAAATCTACAGACTAGATGGAATTTTTCATGTAACAGGTTCCCTTTAACAATGGTAATCCTCATACTAGGGACTGCTTTCTCTCATAACTGGGACAGCTTTATAACCAGATTTATGGAGCAAAAGTAAAGTGTTAAATAATGAATAAAGTAGTAAATAGGTGAATTGTTGTAAGAATTTACTGTAACACTAAAAATATTGAAATCTGTAATAGTTTCACATACCTTTCAACCACAGGTCCTCTACTAGCACATCTGCTATTGCCTTTGCTCCCTGGTCTCCAATCAGAGTATTGCAATTTAAGGAGATTCGTCTTAATCCAGTCATGCAGTCAAGGTCAGGTCGTCTATATCTTAAGCTTTCTGCCCAAGTCTCACTGTGTCTTCTTGATGCCTGATGCTTAAAACAAAAAAACAGAAAATATAACTTTGAAAAAAAAACCTGCTATTTTAAAGGAAATCTGATAACCAAGAAAGACTTCTGCTCACTTAGAATTCTGTCCTTTTGAAGAACACATGTCATACCAATCTGGAGATAAAATCCCTGGATTGGTTATTTTAACATGCAATAAACAAAATGCCCTTAAACCACCAAAGACTTAAAGGGGTTGTCCCGTCACAAGGATCCTATCTATACTGCTTGTTAATCTGGATGTAAGACTTTTCCTAAATACACTGCTTCAGCAAAACTGCTTTGTTTGTCCACTATTTTACTTTATTCAATTCATTGTTGACACAGCCCTTGACTTATCTGGTCAAAAGCCAAGTGATGTAGCTGCCTGCTCTCAGGGGGGAGGGAGGAGGGACTAAGTGCGCGGGAGCAAGCCTGTGTTTCTAGCTATTCCTGTGTCTGTACTACGTGACCTAGCTTCCTGCTCTCAGATAGGGGAGAGGAGCTGCTTTCATTTCTGAACTCGTCTTCTGTTCTCCCAGTTATCAGGCTAGCTAATTCAATTGTGTTCATTATGGCAGAGACAGGCAGTCTCTGTATGTAACACAGAATGGAGTTGCTCCTGCCTGTACTTTATAGTCCAATATTGTGCATATAGTGTTGTTTGAGGACCTTTGATGACATCACAGGCCCTTCAGCCGCCCCATAGGATCACGCTATGCGGTGGGCGGAGCTACACAGTAATTTTGGGGCGGAGCTAAACGGCAGGTTGCATATGAAACCCCGCCCACCAAATGACGCAAGAAACCAGGAAGAAAGAAGATTTTACAGCAGTGAAGACTGGTGAGTATGCGACGTGGGAATACCCCTTTAATCTATGGGGCTCAACCTCCAGACAACTGGAAGAACAAGAAGGGCTCAGTCCCAGGTGGATCAGTGGTCAGAGGTTTTTATCAGTGCTGAGGAGTCGGCAGGCCAAACCACAAACTCAGAGTACAAACTTCGACAAAATATATCGAAAAATATTCTTGCCGAAGGGGTTATGCCACAAAAGGTATTTACTCTCTATCCATAGAATAGAGAATTAGTGGGGATCTGACCTCTAAGACCCCCACTGATCCTGAGAACAGGTTCTGGATTCCCCCTATTGTAAATCCAGAATAACTGCAGCTAGGCAGAATGGAAGCATGCCTGTGCAGGACACTACACTACTGTGCATTTCCATTCACGGCAATGAACAAATGCTGAATTAACAATGGGGGGAACCAGCCTCTGTTCTCAGGATCACTGGGGTCTCTGAGGCTGGACCCCAAACAATCAACTATTTATCCTGTACCCAACAGATAAATACTTTTCGTGGCATAACCCTTTTAAGGTGTTAGAATAAAACAAAAACTATATAAAAATGCAAATAGTAAAAATGCAAGAACTCATTTGCATATTGACTATATCTCCGCTGAGTGAGTACACTCCTAAGTGAAAATTGGCAAATTGTGCATATTAGACATTTTCCCTCGCTAGTGTCATGTGCCTAAATAGTGTTACAAGGTTTTAGGTTTGAATGGAGAGCAAATGTCTTAAATTTGGAGCTATCGCTCGCGAAGATTCTCATACTGGTCACTGGAAGTTCAACATAAGAACTGTTACTTTACATAAAGAAGTCCTAGGCTATAAGAAGATTGCCAACATCTGGAAACTGAGCTGTGCAGCACAGTGGCCAAGACCTTACAGTGGTTTAACAAGACAGGTTCCACTCCGAACAGAACTAGTCATGGTCAACCAAAGAAGTTGAGTGCCCATGTTGTTTCATATCCAGAGGTTGTCCTTCCAAAATAGACATACAAGTGCAGCCAGCATTACTGATGAGATTAAAGGGATAGGGGGTGTAAACCTGTCATTGCTCAGACCATACACCGCACACCACATCAAATTGGTCAACATGGCTGTTTTAGAAGAACGCTTCTTCTAAAGTTGATGCACAAGAAAGCCTGCAAACAGTGTGCTGAAGACAAGACAACTAAGAACATGGTTTAACTCAACCATATCCTGTGGTTTGATGAGGCCAAGATAAACTTATTTCATTCAGATGGTGTCAATCATGTATGGTGATATCCAGGTGAGGATTACAAAGACAAGTGTGTCTAGCCTACAGTCATAAATGGTGGTGGGAGTGTCATGGTTTGGGGCTGCATAAGTGCTGCCTGCTGTGGGGAACTACAGCTCATTGAGGAAACCATGAATGCCAACATGACTAGGAATTCCATGCGCTGAGAAGGTACAAGGCAGGACTTTTTCTAATTAATAAGCCAGCCAAACCACTGATGGAGGTGCAAGGTGATCCGCAACCTGGTCAGATTGTCCGTCTTGGAGGGAGCACTCACTAGGAGGTCGTCCAAGTATGGAAGAAATGCCTCTGGAACGGAAAATGGCCATGAGGGACACTATTACCTTGGTAAATACTCGGGGGGGGGGGGGGGGGGGAGAGACAGAGGCCAGCCCAAAGGGAAGAGTGACAAACTGAAAATGACAAGAACCCACCGCGAAATTAAGAAAATGCTAATGGCACAGAGCGATAGGAATGTGGAGGTAAGCATTGCGGATGTCGATGGACAACAGGAATTTGCTGGTCTCCAGGGATGCCACTCTGACAGCAGGGACTCCATGTGGAACCTGCAGACATGGACGAACCTGATGAGCCCCTTCATGTCCAGGACTTGGAAACAGTGAACAGATTGGAATAAAAACCTCAGAAACACTATGAAGCCAGGAAAGGGATAATGCTGTCCTGCCAAAGTGGACAGAAAAAAAAAAGTTCCGTTTGAAAGGGAAGGAGAAGTCAATGGAATAACTGGTCATTTCAGGGATCCAGGTGTCCTCAACACTGGCACACCAGATCTTCATTGGCATAATGTTCACTTGCAGAAAGTGGCTGATGTTCTTTTCAGTCATCACTCTGTTTTATTAGCATCAAAAAAGTCATTTTAAATGCACGTTCCCAACTCCAGACCATATATACTTCCTTTGGCCTTTTCTTGAAGGTCCACATACAGTTTCAGAATAGTTGCCTGATCATGCACACTTCTTTCCTAAAACTCACCACTTTGGCTGTAACAGATTGGTTAATAAGTATCTCTGCTTCTAGGGCTTTTTGCTTTGCTATATACATGAATTTATAACAAAAAAATAAATAGTAGTAGTAATAATAATAATACTAATAATACTAATAATAATAATAATAAAATCTGAACTGTGGAGATAGACTGTGGAAAAAGTTGAGTCAGTATAAAAAGTTTGGCTTACCAGTTTCACCCATACCAATTTACAAAACACCATATAGCATTTCATCTGTGCAAACTGCAAGATTTTTTGAAAGAGTTCACATACCTTTACAATACTTGCTATCCATTCAGCTCCATGCCATGTCAGATTACACCCAGTAAAATCTATTACTTTGATTGACGGTGAATTCTTCACACTTTTGCAAATAACTATGAACAGAATATAAACTCAATAAATACAAATGCTACAAGGATAGATAAAAAATGGAGACGTTAGTCTTTTCAGAGTCTGTGCAGTAACAAGAAATCACTAGAACTGTACATCTTTTTAAATCACCACCTTTGAAGTCTTTGCTGATTGCACAATAACCGGATACCATACTAAATTAGAGGGGTACAAGAGTTACTGAAAAATAGGATTTGCAAATGAATTAGGACTTAAAAGGTATGACCACAAAATTTCTACACGGATTCTGCACCTAGACTCATGTGAAATCCACACATTCCGTGAACGTATACTGAATTTCTGCAACCTGTGATAATTTTATATCCAACAGAGTCACTATATTATTTCCTGAACATCAGAGGAAATACATTATCTCATCTGCAACACATTACCCGCTCTGTGAAAGTGGGCGGAGCGTGGTGGGGATGTATCAGCCTGACATATTTATTATAACTCAAACTAAAGACGAAAGATTTAGTCTTACTACATTGTTTACATTCTTTGCCAAAAAGCCAAGTATTAACATCAATGGATGAAAAAGGGTTTAATGCTCGTGCAGATTTGCAGCAGTGTAAACTGCAAATTTGCAGCATATCCATAGCAGAAATCTGTGCGTCAGCTTTGCAATGCTGCAATTGAAAACACACACAAAAACATACACAGCCTTACATAAATCACATATGGGCAGGAAACTTCCTAGATCTCAATCCCATGGAGAACCTGTGGTCAATCCTCAAAGAGCAGATGAACTAACAAAAACAAATTGTGACAGCAGGGCTGGTGTCAGAACCCGGCTTACTGGGCAAGTGCCAGAGCCCCAAGCTCCTGAGGGGGTACACTCGGCAGTGGCATAAAAGTATGGGGTACACAGCCAGCTGTTAATGGCTGGGTCCCCGGACCACCATGACAGCGGTCGTAGAAAGCCTGGATCTCTGGCCGCTATACAGTATATATATGGCTAATGGAAAGGGGAGGTGCCTAATAATAAAAATAAAAATGCTTATACTCACCTTTCCTGGTCTCAGCATCCTCTCTGGGGCTGTGCCAGTCGAGGACTGAGGTAACACTGCTTAGTCGTCACTGCTGGGGCCTGTGATTGGGCTCTAGCAGTCACATTGTGCCCCACATGACCACTGAGGCCCAATCATAGGTCCCAGCAGTGATGTCTGGGGCATGTGACCTCAGTTGCCAGGCAGAAGAAGACCAAGGAAGATGTTAAAGATAGTCAGAAGGAGCAAGGATGCCCAGGAAAGGTGAGGTAAGGGGAGTTTAAGTGTTTGTTACTCTTTACCACTTCACCTGGCTCTCTGATTATTATACTCTGGGGTCTGAGGTGACCCCAGAGTTTAATAATAGCACCATCTCTACAGCCCAGGGGGGGAGTGCATATAATACTATGTGGGGGCCACTGTGGAGCATATGATACTCTGTGGGGGCCACTGTGGAGTGGCACTATTAACACTATTAGGCCCTGCTTATATGGTGGAATCTGGCACAATTTTGTAGTGGATTTCGCCCCTATATCAGCAACAGATTCCTCCCTCATTCAGCCTCCTATTGAAACTAATTGGAGCAGGAAGCTGGAGGGAAAAAAAAAAAAAAAAAAAGCATACTGCTGGATCTTGCCGCAGATTCTGCAGCTGATTCGGAAGCCATAGCTTGAGACTCCCCACAGGTTAGACTCATTCATTTGGGCCTAATTAGCGGTGGAAAGCTGCAACAAAATGCTGATGCTCTGCACCATGAACAGAAAATAAAAAAGAATCTAAGGAAGATGTCCGCTACAAATTCCTCTTTACTTTCTGATGTCTGAACAGCTTGTATCTACTTGTATGGAATGGACTGTATTATGCTCCACTCAGAAAAAAAAACAAAAACACCCAATTCTGATTGTTTTTTGTTTGTTTTTTTGCTGCAGTGTGTATGAGTTACTCGAAAAGGGGTCCACTGGTGCTCTATCGCCCAAGGGCCCACACCAACCTGAAGACGACCCAGACTTTAAGCACCAATGAGGCTGAGATCCAAGATACCAAGTGAATTGGAGAAGTCTTGAAAAATAAGGTACAACACTGAACACAGGGTGGTATTTATTAAGACTGGAAAATGTCACATGGTATCAAGTTTCTTCCTTGCCCAGTTGAAGGTAATGGGATGGGACCTCCCAGCTGTCAATTAATTGGCATCCTAATAGTCTAATTTGCATGTAAATTGCAACAGGAATAATGAAAGAACAGGAGTTCTCATTCATGAAACAGGGTAAGGCTCCGTTCTCACGGAGTAACGCGTCGCGCATTCAGACACGTATACACGTGTCAGTGTGAGCGCTCAAAACAGATCCCATTCACTTCAATGCGTACCAGCTTACGATCGCTACACATTGAAATCAATGGGAGGCTTTTTAACCCATTGATTTCAATGTGTAGTGCGCGTGAGCCGGCACACATTGAAGTGAATGGGATCTGTTTTGAGCGCTCACATTCTGACACGTGTATACGTGTCTGAATGCGCGACGCGTTACTCCATGGGAACGGTGCCTAACAAGAGGAACAGAGGTACATTGGGATTAAAGAGATACCTGTCTCTGGGTATTGACAGGTTTTCTTTAAGCACTTTTCTAATATAATTAAAAAAATAAAAACTTGCTCTAAAGATGAAGCTTTCATGTTTTTACTCCTAAACATTCTGTTCACTTTCCTTTTAGCGTATGAACATCACACAGTGTCCATTCAAGACAGATAGCAGTAACAGCAGTGCCTGCATGGCAATTACCAAAAGGGCACTCCATTGGAGTATCTACAGAAAGACAGACAACCTGATACTTTCAATAACAATTATATATGATATATGCATATACAGTCCTATGAAAAAGTTTGCGCACCCCTATTAATCTTAATCATTTTTAGTTCTAAATATTTTGGTATTTGCAACAGCCATTTCAGTTTGATATATCTAATAACTGATGGACACAGTAATATTTCAGGATTGAAATGAGGTTTATTGTACTAACAGAAAATGCGCAATATGCATTAAACCAAAATTTGACCGCTGCAAAAGTATGGGCACCTCAACAGAAAAGTGACATTAATATTTAGTACATCCTCCTTTTGCAAAGATAACAGCCTCTAGTCGCTTCCTGTAGCTTTTAATCAGTTCCTGGATCCTTTATAAAGGTATTTTGGACAAACAATTCAAGTTCAGTTAAGTTAGATGGTCGCCGAGCATGGACAGCCCGCTTCAAATCATCCCACAGATGTTCAATGATATTCAGGTCTGGGGACTGGGATGGCCATTCCAGAACATTGTAATTGTTCCTCTGCATGAATGCCTGAGGATTTGGAGCGGTGTTTTGGATCATTGTCTTGCTGAAATATCCATCCCCGGCGTAACTTCAACTTCGTCACTGATTCTTGAACATTATTCTCAAGAATCTGCTGATACTGAGTGGAATCCATGCGACCCTCAACTTTAACAAGATTCCCGATGCCGGCATTGGCCACACAGCCCCAAAGCATGATGGAACCTCCACCAAATTTTACAGTGGGTAGCATGTGTTTTTCTTGGAATGCTGTTTCTTTTTGGACGCCATGCATAACGCCTTTTTTTATAACCAAACAACTCAATTTTTGTTTCCAAAATGAAGCTGCCTTGTCCAAATGTGCTTTTTCATACCTCAGGCAACTCTATTTGTGGCGTACGTGCAGAAACGGCTTCTTTCTCATCACTCTCCCATACAGCTTCTATTTGTGCAAAGTGCGCTGTATAGTTGACCGATGCACAGTGACACCATCTGCAGCAAGATGATGCTGCAGCTCTTTGGAGGTGGTCTGTGGATTGTCCTTGACTGTTCTCACCATTCTTCTTCTCTGCCTTTCTGATATTTTTCTTGGCCTGCCACTTCTGGGCTTAACAAGAACTGTCCCTGTGGTCTTCCATTTCCTTACTATGTTCCTCACAGTGGAAACTGACAGGTTAAATCTCTGAGACAGCTTTTTGTATCCTTCCGCTGAACAACTATGTTGAACAATCTTTGTTTTCAGATCATTTGAGAGTTGTTTTGAGTAGCCCATGATGCCACTCTTCAGAGGAGATTCAAATAGTAGAACAACTTGCAATTGGCCACCTTAAATACCTTTTCTCATGATTGGATACACCTGGCTATGAAGTTCAAAGCTCACTGAGGTTACAAAACCAATTTTGTGCTTCAGTAAGTCAGTAAAAAGTAGTTAGGGGAATTCAAATCAATAAAATGATAAGGGTGCCCATACTTTTGCACCGGTCAAATTTTGGTTTAATGCATATTGCACATTTTCTGTTAGTACAATAAACCTCATTTCAATCCTGAAATATTACTGTGTCCATCAGTTATTAGATATATCAAACTGAAATGGCTGTTGCAAACACCAAAATATTTAGAACTAAAAATGATTAAGATTAATAGGGGTGCCCAAACTTTTTCATAGGACTGTATATGCATGTGCATTTAGTATATGGTGAAATATCTAATTTATGCACTTACTTTTCAGGCCTTCATCTCCACATGAACAATATGGTAAAGCTAAATTCTCCAAGGATGACGAGGCAGTTAATCCCTTAAGTACAAAACATGCTAGTTAAAAAACAAACTGCAAACATGGTTTTATAAAGAAATAATAAGACCAATTAGGGAAATATTACATTAAACTTTTGTGAAACTATCAAACACTTTTTAAATCTGGCTTGGTTGTAGTCTGCAGAAAGGAGAATCCAAACAAAGCAGAAATACTTCTTCACTCTTTTGTCATTCTAACAGGGAATTTCCAGCCCCATACTTTTACATACTGATGTCCTATCCACCGATAGATCATTAGTATGTGATCTGACAGGGTTTGATACCCAGACCCTGTATGGATCAGCTGTTGCAGAAGCAGGAGATTGTATATAGCACCATCCTGGTACAAGTAATAGGAGCTGTGTAGCAGTCCTGTCCACTGCATAATGGTGCTTCCAGGGAATTGTAGTCCTGCTACTATTGTCCATTTGCCCTACTTGTGCTTATGGATCCAGACAGTTCCAACTACATGAGAAAGATATGAGAAAGATGCACTAGCAGCAGCTCCCTTTTTGTTGGGCTCATGGACAGTAAAATTACATTTACAACGCAGCAGCTTCCAAAGTGCCTGGTTGTCCATGGTTTTCCCTCCACAAAAAAGATAAGACAACCTCTTCAACATTCATAACCTTCCATGAATGACAACTGTCACTGAACTACTTCAAGATATCCATATGCTCATCATCAATATAGTAAATACTTGCCTTTGCTAAGGTTAATAAGTCCCTTTCCCTTAAAGGAAGTCCATGCAGCTCTAACACTTTTAAAGAACTGGAAACAGTCAGGCAGGCTGCAATTGCTCTACATAGCTGGAAGGTCATGTCTTTTGACCGAATAGATGGGATTCGTCTTCGAAAGTGAACTCCACATTTATCAGCATCTGCTAAACAAATGATGAACTATTAGTTTAGTAGGGTGTTTCATTCACGGATAGTTTTCATAGAAGATCTTTTAAAAAAAGCTAATTACATGAATTTTAGGAAAATTTAGTTACTTCCAAAAACCTAAAAAGTTTTCATTTATTTATTTTTTAAAGGCCTGGTTCACACCTGCATTCGGTATTTCGTCCAGCAAGTCTGCTTGGGGACCCCCCAAATGGAATACCGAACGCATTAAAAAGTGCCGAGCAATGAAAGCACACGGACACCACAGACTAAAATGGGGTCTGTGTGTTTTCCACACGAATCATGCGGAGAGGAAAGCAGTTCTTGAAGTACTCTGCATAACTTGTGCGGATACAGCGCGTAAAACACACGGATCCCATTATAGTCTATAGGGTCCGTGTGCGTTCATTGCTCGCCACTTTTTAATGCGTTCGGTATTCCATTAGGGGGGTCCCCAAGTGGACTCCCCGAACGGAATACTGAACGCAGATGTGAACCAGGCCTAAGCCTAAAGCAATTTCATTGTTACAACTAACTAAACACACCACATTGTTACAACTAACTAAAAACTGTCCTAAACAAAACCTAAAATTTTTGCCCATAGCAACCAATCGAAGCAGAGCTCACGTTTCATGAAAAATTAAAGCTGCAGTTTAGTTGCTATGTTTCATAAATATGCCCATTTATGTCATCTTTGAAAAGTTTCGAAGAAACACTTTACTAACCTGACTCTCCAAGTCCGGGTTGATGGCAGCTTTTAATAGCCACACTTGTCAAGCTCTTGTTGATTTTCAGAGTATTAAGAATGGGTGGCCAATCTGACAATTTCACTCTATCTGCATTAAAGCTGAGAACTCCTCGTTGCAGATCAGTTTTTACAATTTGTAATGGAACAGAGTCTTGTAAGACACACAAGTAGTCATAATGTGATCGGAAGTCCATGGCCCCCTGCCGACGTATTCTTACGGAATCAATCATCTTTTGCTTTAAATGACTTTCTGTAAAAAAAAAAGCAGAAAATAAATATTACTTCACAATTTCTGGTCACTATGATTTATATTTTGCTTTATTCTGAGGTTTCCCTCTCAGCACGCTACATCTCCAGAAGTTTGCAGTTCTCTCTGAACTCAGAAACAGCAGCAGGGCTGTGCAGGACATATATGGGGAAATACTGACTCTAGGTTCACACTAGCGTTTGGGTCTCCGTTCTGTGGTTTCCGTCTTCTGCATACAGAAGACGGAAACCTGTCAGACTGGGACTGGCTGTAAGCGGCGATGAGCATTTTATGCTCTCCGCCGCAAAACCGTTTTTTTTTTAAACCGGACACAGAGTACTGCATGTCCAATTTTAAAAAAAAAAAAAAAAAAAACAGTTTCGTGACGGAGAGCATAAAACGCTCACCGGCGCTCACGGCCGGACATCTTTCAAACCCATTCAAATGAATGGGTGAGAAAGAGTCCTGCAGGTTTCCGTCTCCTGCCTCTGTTTTGTGCAGGAAACGGAAACCTGCAGAACAGAGACCAGGCGCAGATGTGAATGAGCCCTGAGTTGTACTGAAGAGTGAGTAAAATGCTTGATAAACATTCACATTAGCCTAGGCCTGTTTTTTCTTCTCTCTCCTGGACTTCCTGCTCAGTTTTCCCCCTCCCCTCTTTATAGACTTGATCCATGTGACATGCACTCCATCATGAGATGGATAGAAGTGAATTTAAGAATGAAAGTTATTTCAGCAAAGAGAGGGGGAGCAAGGAAACGGCCTGGAAGGAAGGACGTTTTTACACATTCTTTCAATATGAATGTTCCATTTATATGACTTTTTACTAGTTTGACAGCTGCTTGTTTACACATATTCATGCAGGCATTAAAACCACTACTTATCAAAAAACCTTCTCCCCATGCATAGAGATGTGCTGCCGATAGTGAAACTTTTGTGGAAGAACAACAGTACTAATGATTGTTCAGTCACATACAGTTACGATTGTTCCATGTAAATGGTCTAAATCAGCCCCAACATAATAACATTTAAAGGGGTTGTCCCATCACAAGGATCCTATCTATACTGCTAGCTTATGTGGATTTAAGACTTTTCCTAAATGCATTGCTAATATCAAAACTGCTTTGTTTGGCCGCTATCTTAATTTATTCACTTCATTGTTTACACTCCGTTTCTATGGCCCTTGGGATTATCTGCTCATTTGTCAAGTGATGTAGCTGCCTGCTCTCAGGGGGGGAGGGAGGGGCTGGGAGCAGCTCTGAGCTGTTTGAGAAGCTCCGCTACTTAAATGACACAGAGCTCCAGGACTTCTGAGCAGTTGGTTTAATTGAATTTGGCTGATAAGGGCTGAGATAGGGAGTTCATACCTCTGTATGTAATGCAAACTGACTAAAAACCAGCTCTGCTACATCAGCTTTACACTGTGGTAATTCATTTACAACCAATCCCGTGCAAGTGAAACCCCGCCCACCTATGTGCCGAAAAAAGCAGGAAGTGAAGAGAGCACAACAGCCTGCAGGTTAGTGAACAAGCGTCATGGGAATACCCCTTTAAATAACATTGCTTCTTAAAGGGGTTATCCCCCTTTAGAAAATTGATGGCTACAAGATAGTCAGGGATCTAACTGTTGGGAACCCACAGATCAGCTTTTAAATGGAGCACACAGCTTCTAACAATGTGTACATGTCGGGCACTGCTCACCGGCAGAACTTTCAGTAGCAGTAGTTAGGAGTAGAGCAGTGATACCCAATAGGCTTAAAGGGATTGCCAGGATTAATCCATATTGTAAGAACAAGGCCATCATGCCCCCCCCCCCTCCAACTTTATAATGTACATGTTTTAACAATACTGCTTTGTTTTACTGTAATAAATGTAGGTCGTGTGACCTACATATATTAAATTTTTTCTGCCTTCCGGATGATGTTCTGGGGTCTCGGTCTAACGGATATCTGAACCCCAGAATGACATTAGAAAGAAGCCCGCCCCCAAGCCCCATTATACTTACCTGTTCTTCCTGTGGCCATCCGAATCCAGACACGTCAGCAGTGGAAGGCTGCATCTTCATTTCGTGTGCCTGCCACCCATGCATGTGCAATACAGTGGGCGGCCAGGGGCTGGTGGGTGAATCAAAAAGGAGGTGCTCCACAGTGGCCCCTTCACAGCATAATATGCTCCACAGTGGCCTTCGCACAGTATAATGTGCTCCACAGTGGTCCCTGCGCAGTATGATATGGAATGCACATGTGCAGTCCATATTATACGGCGCTACACGCCAGCAGGATTGTCCGCCATCCACTCCACAGAGGTGCTGGCTGGCACCTCTTCTTTGTGATTTGTATCAGCTGGCACCTCCTCTTTGACCCATCCCCAACCCCATTACACTTACCCTTGCTTCCTTTCAGCTCCGGACCTAGGACACATTGCCAGCTGGCATCTCCTCTTTGTGAAGTGTGCTGGCTACTCACTGTATTGGGTATGTGTGTGTAGTTGCCACATGCAATGAAGAGGTGGCATTCCAGCAAAGATATCCCGGGGTTCTGAGGTGCAGATATCAATTAGACCGAGATCCAGCAACATCAGCAGAAATACAAAAAATGTAATATATGTAGATCACGTATATTTCAGTAAAACTAAGAAAAAAAATGTTATTTAGAAAGTTAGAAAGGGACATATGCTTAAGATATAGATTTATCCTGGACAACCCCTTTAACCATAGGGCCAATGGTGCACTTGGTAGCAGAAACCTCTTTGGGGCTGCAGGAACGTCCTGCATGGTCTGTTGCAACTTCAGCCCATCAGACTTCAAGTACGCCGATGTTGCATATAATGATAAAGCAGGGAGCCATCCACTCCCTGCTTAAACATTCATCCCCTCTCTTCCTCGGGAGCTGCAGACGCTTTGTGATTACGGTACATCATTTACATCACGTCCCTAAAAACTCTGAACCAAAACAGCAAGGGAGTGATTAAAGGAGAGTATTGGAGGGGGGGGGGGTATTTTTAGTTTAGTAGGAGAGGGACATATTACTGTGGGGGCATTTGGAGGGAGACCTTATGCTATAGGGGCAAATGGAGGGAGACATTATAGTCTAGTATTATATATTATACTAGTATAGTATAGTATTTCTAAGTGGTGGTAATGGGGGGGGGGACAACATATGAAACCTTTGCACTGGGCCCACCAATGTTATAACGGCCCTGAGTCCCACTGTCTGTTTGCTGTATGTGCCATGGATATACATCAAATGTATCAATCTAACATCACTGATCCACTGGAGGAATAAGAGTGCTGGTTTGGCGTCCGTCAGGCTGGTATTATTGTGCACAGAGTAGTTTATCAGCTGTATAATGCAGTCTTTCTCTTTTTACAGATGACTTTAGCATTGTGGTATATACTGGGCGTACATATAGGAACAACATAACATCTAATATACAGTATAACATCCTGGACAATGCCTACAGCTGGCATACACTCCTACATGTATAGGAACTGCAGCTACAACCTACTGTAAATGAATAAAGTCAATGCATGTGAGTCATACAGACGAATAGTCCAGAGGCACAGAATACACACAGTGAGGCGGCAAGTACTCACCTGCTGCGAGGATGTCCGCTCACCTCACACACTAGCCGCCCTCTTCACTGCTGACAATGACAACCTCCTCCATAGCATTCCGTTCCCTTGGTTTCCTAACCGTCCTCCAGAGCCCGCCCCCAGGTTCCTGGTCTCCTCCCACCGAGCTGCCTTCCCCTTCCTCGGCATTGCTGCCCGGAGCTCCCGCCTTCCTCCTCCTCACGCTCCATATCCTGCAGCCGTCACGTAAACACTTCCTCTTTGTAGACGTCATTGCTGTCTTTGTCATTCCTAATGGTTTTATGGTGTTTCATTAGAGTTTTCCTTGGCCCGTTATTGTTTTCTCTATGTAGCTACTGTATGAGATAGGTGACGTGATCTATGGAGTACAATGGTTTCACCTACAATAGAATGGGGCTTGGTTTAGGCAAGGTATTCCCAGGGTAAACGTATTTCTGTGACAGCAGGGGATTGTGTAAGGCAAGAGCTACACAAGTGTGTCACCCTGCATCCACCAATGGAAATGAATGGAGTTGCATTGCGACCTTGTGGTGTTGTAACAGACATTTAATTCACTAAATAAATCCCGCAGTTCTAATGTTTTTGCAACTAGAAGTCGCCATCACAGCGCTCAGAGTCCATTGCAGTCCATTCACTTACGCTGGTGAAGGTGTTGTAGAGCGACATGAAGATCTTCGGTCACTTCACTTCCAGACTCAGCTAATAGCTCTAACCTTTAAAAAAAAAACCACACAGCCATAAACTGTTAAGGACCTGCGTCCGGTCTCCACTTTGTAGATTTCCGTCTTCTTCCCGGAAAGGAGACGGAAACCCAGAAGTCAGTATCCACCCGTGAGGGTCTTCTGGTCTCCGCGGTGAAACCGTTTTTTTTTTTTTTTAACCAGATTCAAAGTCCTGCATGCCCGACTTTGTGTCCAGTTAAAAAAAATGGTTTTGCCACGGAGAGGCAGAAGACGCTCACAGGCGACAACTTTGCAAACCCATTCAAATGGGTTTGAAAACTGACTGCGAGTTTCCGTCTCCTGTTCAGTTTCACAGGTAGAAGATGGAAACCTGCAAAGCGGAGACTGGGCACAGGTGTGAACCCGCCCACAGCGGGTTATCCTGGGTATAGCAGCTGAGTACAACATACTGTGCCCTGAAACAATCCATTTTCACCATCGCTGTGCATTTCTTTCTTGAAAATAAATTTAAGAGATTTTCAGGGGAAAAAAAATCATTTTTTTTATTAAAGGCCAGTTAGTGCGATTAATAGCTTAATAAGTGCAACCAAATACTTTTAGCGGTATTCTTGGTTTCTTTGGGAGCTTCATGTTCTGTTTTCCCTACAACTACCATGGTGCATTGTACTTCACTTAGAGCTGACTCACACCACCTCTCTCCCTCCTTCGCACCCCCCTACCTGTTTCCTTATCTATAACCCACCCACTACTTGCCCTTCCCAACTAACTAACTCAATCCCCAAACCCAATCATACTTACCTGTCTAATTGTCATGGAACATCACTTCCTTCTCTGGGGCCGGCTTGTCCTCTTCTTGAATGTCTGCCAGCTCCCGCACAATAGAGTGACAGCATACAGTTCCGTGCCAAGAAGATCCGGACAGGAAGACAGGCAAGTATGATGGTGTGGGAGATTAGTGTAGGTGATGTTCTGTTTCTGGAAACGGAAAGTCACTGGAAAATCTCGAAGTGTGCCTGGGTATATGACTGCCCGGCAACCTAGGTAAATATACATTTTTTACTAAACTAAGTTAGAAGGTAGACTGGGGAGAGTGTTTAGCTTAGAGGATAAAAATAATTTTATCCCAGACAACCCCTTTAATGCAAAAGTTGGGGGTTAAATGTTCACTGCACCTCTGGATAAATTACTTTGTGGGTGTAGCTTCTAAAATGAGGTCACATGTTAATGTGTCCATTTTTTTAACTGATCCATTTAATTGATCAGATTTTTAAAAAACTGATACGTTAGTGTCGGTTAAAGAAGACCTTTCAACACCTGTGCCCCAGGTGAAGAGCTATCGGTGCCGGTACCGTAACTCTTCACCGTTTGAAGGGTGTTCCTGACAGTCAGTCAGGAACGCCCTTCCTCACAGCAGCGCCTATTGCCTCCCCGCTCTCACAGTACAGCACTATAGGCACTGCTGTGATGAATAGTGTTCCTGACTGCCTGTCAGGAACGTCCTTCTGACTGTGAAGAGCTACGGTACCGGCACCGATAGCTCTTCATCTGGGGCACAGATCGTGAAAGCCGACAGTGCGCTGAATTCAGCGCACTGTCAGCTTTCTAGCGGTATATAAAACCACATGTGCCCCAAGTGATGAAAGGTCCTCTTTAATGTCCGTTATGATAGGACAAAGTCTTTTATGTTAGGAGTATTTAGGTTCTTTACTTTCTATTTTTCTTACCTGGGGAGTTTTTGGCTGCGCAGTGTCTGGGGTGGCATCCTGGCGCTGCGGGGTTGTCCTGTCGTGAGTATTGGTGCACACCTTCTGACTTGCACGTGCGCACTGATGGTAGTCAGCTTTATCTCCTGGTTGATTAGTCTGTCCTCCCATTTGCACCTGGGAGGAGTGGTCTCTACTCTGTATTTAAACCCATGCCTCCCATGGTTCTGTGCTGAGTGTCGCTTTTACAGAGCTAGGCCTTAGCAGGAGGAGTAGGTGGTGTTCTGGGATAGAGGAAGTTCCGTGGTTGATTTTTGGGAGGTTTGGGTGAACGAGTTGGTTTGTGTGTTTTCCCTTCTGTGTTCACCAATCCTCCCTCTGTGTATAATTGACTGTGTGAGTGAATTGCCTTATCCTTTGATTTCTACTCAGTTTCCCTGTGTTTGTTTCCTAGTGTAAGGTTCCTTCCCATATTGGTTTGGGGGAATCCTTTCCCACATTTTTCCTGTGTGCTGCTTGTGTTGTTAGTCAGCGCACACCCTTGTCAGTCCCTGTCAGTAGCAGCTTCACTTGTTCGTTAGGGGTGACCCCCTTTAGTCTCCAGTCCCTAGAGGTCTTATAGGGCATTCCTTCTCCCACTTCCCTCTAGGCCTACGGAATCAGTGAGAGAGGAGCTGTCGGGGTCAGGCTTAGCCTGAGTACAGCCGACCCACACCCGTGAGGCAGGGACCGGGATAGCTAGTGGGAGTAGTGCAGGGTGAGATTCCCTACTGCTATCCCTTAGCCCCGTTGCAGCTACCTGGACTGACATAACATTTTATAGATGAAACACGCGTCGGGGAGTCTGTGGTGTTGTGTAAGGGGCATCTCCCACGTTGCTAATATGTCTTTGAGTAAGCTGACATTATCTTATGGTATTTTTATAGGTGCATTAAGATTTGTATTGTTCATCAGTTTTCTTCAATACTTACCATTTGTATTATATTACATATTTCCAGTTGTGTTTGCTATAGCTGGTATAACCTACTGGATTAAAGGGGCTCTATCACTAGGAAAAGTTATTTTTAACTACCGTATATACTCGAATATAAGCCGAATTTTTCAGCCCAGTTTTTGTGCTGAAAAAGCCCCCCTCGGCTTATACTCGAGTCAGCAAAAAAAAAAAAAAAAAAATATTATATATATATATATATATATATATATATATATATTTATTTTATTTTTTAGCGGGGGGGGGGGGGGGGGGTCTATGACCAGCCACAATATCAATGTATAGAATCTCCAATAAAATAGTGCAAAAAAAAAAAAAAACCCAGTCCTCAAGCTCAGGGAAGGGGCAGACAGACAACCAAAACACCCCCTCCCCTTTCCCAGCACCCAGCATCTACTGCACCCAAAAACTCCGACCATTTTAATTTTTGAAATTTTCCAGTAGCTGCTGCATTTCCCCCTTCGGCTTATACTCGAGTATACTCTAGTATAAGTTTTCCCAGTTTTTTGTGGTAAAATTAGGGGCCTCGGCTTATATTCGGGTCGGCTTATTCTCCAGTATATATGGTAATCACATCTTTGCATAGCTTTTAGAAAGTCTATCCCACACCTACCTTTAGTATATAGATTGCCTCAGTGGTTTCTGAATAAGTCAGTTTTTATTCATATGCTAATAAGGGCTCGTTCACATCTGCGGCCCGGCACTCCGTACTTAGGTTGCCGTTTCCTGCCTAAAACACAGGCAGGATACGGAAACCTGCAGGAGTCTCTCTCACCCATTCATTTGAATGGGTGAGAGAGATGTCCGGCGGTGAGCGTTTTAGGCTCTCCGCCGCGAAACCGGGTTTTATAATCCGGACATAGTCGGACATGCAGTACTCTGTGTCCAGATAAAAAAAATCCGGTTTCGCGGCGGAGAGCCTAAAACGCTCACCGCCGCGCACGGCCGGACCCGGTCTATGGTTTCCGTCTTCTGGCATGCAGAAGACGGAAACCATAGAACGTAGATCCCAAACGCAGGTGTGAACCCAGCGTTAGACTGTTGCACGATACATCGTGCACTCCTCTCCTGTTGTTTCCTATGGGAGGCTGCTGCTGCTGCTCAGCTTCCTGTTTGCCTCACACACATAGGAGATAATAGGAGAGAGGAGGCTGCTGGGAACTTCTAGAGCTGTCTGGAAGCTCATTAGCATATGAATAAAAAAGGACTTATTCAGAATTTACAATTTACTAAAGGTAGGTGTGAAGTAGCATTTCTAAAGGCTATGCAAGCATGTGATTAGTTAAAAATGACTTTTCCCAGTGATAGAGCCCCTTTAAATTCTAATGTATATCTATGTGCACGTGGTCGACAGTTTCCTCACCACTATTTGTTTCTACTAGTAGTGTGGAGACAGGTTATATTTATACTTCCTCCTGTCTATTTTTTTGCACTGAGGTATCCTACCTAATTTGGATATTTATATACTTGAAGTACCTAATAAAGATTTGTATTTTTATATATACAAATTGTGCTAATGGTTTTCTAATTATTTCTTCTGGAGAAATACACTTCACTGGCATTGACTGTGGTACTGGTTCACCCTCCTGGCACTGGTTCACTGACATTAGGAGGAGGGACTAGTGCCGCATTCAGTGCCAGTAAAGAAAGTCCTTCTGAAGCACACTGACTGTGGCGCTGGCTGGCTCCACAACTCAACAACAGTAACTCTTTTACATTTTTGTCACATTTTTTTGACTCACATTTTTCACTTGGAAAATGCTTCTCAAGTATAATGTGTGGCATTGTTTCCAAAAGTTCTTGAACCCCTTTCCTTCATAGTCCTGAAAGATTAAAGGGGCTCTATCAGCAAAATCATGCTGATAGAGCCCCACATATGCGTGTAGTAGAAGCAGCATGCTACTGCGCATGCGCCCAGGCCATTTTTTTTATACCAATGTCAGTTCGCGAGCACGAGAGGAGGACTGGACCCGAGGACATCGGAGGAAGAGGAGGCGTGGATGAAGAAGAAGACACACCCTGAATGCCCGCCCAGCGTGCACGATGCGTAAGGCTATTCACGCATATGTGGGGCTCTATCAGCATGATTTTGCTGATAGAGCCCCTTTAAGCTCTTGATAACCGCATCTTAAAATTCAAGGGAGATTCCCCTCTGGCCTACTCATTGATTTAAGCAATTTACAGTGTCATTTGTATGATGTCCATAGCCAGCTCTTTATACACACTATAATGTAAGAAGCAACATATTGCCTCACAAAGCATCCTAAACATGGCCATGTACTACATTGGTTGTAGTATAAGATGGTATTCCAATAGGCCCTGATGGGTAGCTTTTTCAGAAGCCCCATGATCAATAACAGGCTCTGTCTCTGCTGTATCTACAGGAATCCACAAGTGGGCTGGACGTAAAATGATATTGGCAATAAATTGCTGAGTATTAAAGGGGTATTCCCACGTCGCATACTCACCAGTCTTCACTGCTGTAAAATCTTCTTTCTTCCTGTTTTTTTGTGTCATTTGGTGGGCGGGGTTTCACATGCAATCTGCCGTTTAGCTCCGCCCCAAATTACAGTGTAGCTCCGCCCACCACATAGCGTGATCCTATGAGGCGGCTGAAGGCCTGTGATGTCATCAAAGATCCTCAAATAACACTATATGCACAATATTGGACTATGAAGTACAGGCAGGAGCAACTCCATTCTGTGTTACATACAGAGACTGCCTGTCTCTGCCATAATGAACACAATTGAATTAGCTAGCCTGATAACTGGGAGAACAGAAGACGAGTTCAGAAATGAAAGCAGCTCCTCTCCTCTATCTGATAGCAGGGAGCTAGGTCACATGGTGTAGACATAGGAATAGCTAGAAACACAGGTTCATTCCCGTGCACTTAGCCCCTCCTCCCTCCCCCCTGAGAGCAGGCAGATACATCACTTGACTTTTGTGCAGATAAGTCAAGGGCTGTGTCAAGAATGAATTGAATAAAGTAAGATAGTGGACAAACAAAGCAGTTTTGCTGAAGCAGTGTATTTAGGAAAAGTCTTACATCCACATTAACAAGCAGTATAGATAGGATCCTTGTGATAGGACAACCCCTTTAATGTTTTTCTGGGATAGATTTAGCTCAATAAATTAATCGGTGAAATAGAAATTTCAAAAGTCTATCTCACTCAGATCTCCTGTGTCAGATTTGATCACCAAGCTGTATGGTGTACTGTGGGAACTGAGGATCATAATTATTTTCATGGGGTAGGGGGGTCATATGGTATCAATTATCTATTGTGTGTCCTCTTAGGTTTCCCTCCTCCTGACAATGTGAAAGACAAGAGATTAAACATTAGTTGTGGATATACCTCAGAAAATAGCTATGGAAAGTATTCAGACCCCTTAAAATTTTTCACTCTTTGTTTCGCTGCAGCCATTTGCTAAAATCAAAGAAATTTATTTTATTTCTCATTAAGGTACCCTCAGCACTCCAACAAACAGGAAAGAAAAACAGAGATATAGATATACTCGAGTATAAGTCGTCCCGAATATAAGCTGACCCCCCTAATTTTACCACAAAAAACGGGGAAAACTTATTGACTCGAGTATAAGCCGAGGGGGGAAAATGCATGACATTCTGTTTGTGCTCGTGTTAATTCTAGCCGGCTTCAGGCCTATATGGTAATAACCCAGATGTCATGTGGTCTGGGATATTACCATATAGGCCCAAAGCCTGTGTTAGTAGTAATAGCCTGTTACTGCTAGCACAAGCTTTGGGCCTGTATGGCAACAGGCTGCTACTGCTACCATAATGCTTTGGGCCTGTATGATAATGCCCCGGCCTGAAGCCAGCTAGGATTAACATCGGATCCCGGAGAGGTGAGTAAAACTGTTTATTATTTTCTCTCACCTCCCCTGGGACTCCGATTATTATCTGAAAAGACCCCCGAGTATAATAATAGCGGCAGTGGAGTCGCGTCTGGGGCTCGGGCCTACTCACTGCCAGCCTCCGCGGCCTATAGTATAAGGTGACGCGGGGGTCGGTAGTGAGCAGGCCCGGTGACAAACATTAAGTTCTCATACTTACCAACCTTACGCTGCTGCTCCCACTGCCGCCACTGCTTATCTTCTCCCGCGGCTGCTCCTGTGTCTCAGCGTAGGGGGCGTGATGATGCCGCCTGTGCTGAGACGCAGTAAGACGTCATCGACATACGCTGGGTGCGGGCCTGAGCTAACGTTGCCATGTCACCTGGCGTGTGTTGTGGGCCGGGGACTGGGCCCACTGCAGCGAGTCAATACGGTCGAGTCAATTACCATATTGACTCAAGTGGTAATTTGACTGGTCCGCAGTAAAAGACATCTGTGGGAGGCCGCTGGAACAGCACTGCTGCCGTTAGGTGGTCGGTGAGGCAGCGCTGTCTCCAGGGCTGCCTTAAAGGGGTTGTCCTATCACAAGGATCCTATCTATACTGCTTGTTAATGTGGATTTAAGACTTTTCCTAAATACACTGCTTCAGCAAAACTGCTTTGTTTGTCCACTATCTTAATTTATTCACCTCATTGTTGACACTGCGTTTCTATGGCCGTTGGGATTATCTGCTCAAATGTCAACTGACATATCTGCCTGCTCTCAGGGGGGAAGGAGGAGGGGCTAAGTGCACGGGAGCGAGCCTGTGTCTGTAGCTGTTCCTGTGTCTACACCACACGTGACCTAGCTTCCTGCTCTCAGATAAAGGAGGGGGGAAATGAGTGCTGCTTTCTTATATAAAACAGTCTTAATCCTAGTGGGCTAAAGGACCTGGTCCCTCTGCTCACTAGGATTTAGCCTTCTTATATAGAGCAGGCTAAAAGGTAATGGGCAGAAGGACCTGGTCCACTAGGATTTAGCTGACTTTATATAGAACAAGCTAAATCCAAGTGTTATAGGACCTTTGATTACATCACAGGCCCTTCAGTCGTCCCATAGGATCACACTATGTGGTGGGCGGAGCTAAACTGGAGGTAGTCGGACAGTGTGGCTTTGCATATGAAACCCCGCCCACCAATTGACGTCGAAAACCAGGAAGAAAGAAGTCTTTGCAGCAGCGAAGACTGGTGATCAAGGGACATGGGAATACCCCTTTAGGATGTTTCCAAGGCAGAGAAGATGCTCTGGAAACATCTTGGGGCGGTCCTGGAGGCAGCGCTTCCTCACCTATCGCTGCTCCAGCGGCCTCCCACAGATGTCTTTCACTGCGGACCAGTCATGTGACATTTTCAAGTACCGTATTGACGCGAGTATAAGCCGAGGCGCACTTTTTCAGCACAAAGACTATGCTGAAAAACTCGACTTATACTCCAGTATATACGGTATTTTTGCAAATTTGTTAAAGAAAAACTGAAATATCACATGGTCATAAGTATTCAGACCCTTTGTTTTGACACTCATATTTAACTCACATGCTGTCCTTCTGATCCTCCTTGAGATGGTTCTACTCCTTCATTGGAGTCCAGCTGTGTTTAATTAAGCTGATTGACTTGATTCGGAAAGGCACACACCTGTCTATATAAGACCTCACAGTGCATGTCAGAGCAGATGAGAATCATGAGGTCAAAGGAACTGCCCAAGCTGCTCAGAGACAGAATTGTGGCAAGGCACAGATCTGGACAAGGTTACAAAAGAATTTCAGCAGCACTTAAGGTACCTAAAAGCACAGTGGCCTCCATAATCCTTAAATGGAAGTTGTTTGGGACAACCAGAGCTGTTCCTAGACCTGGCCGTCCAGCCAAACTGAGCAATAGTGGGAGAAGAGCCTTGGTGAGAGAGGTGAAGAGCCCAAAGATCATTGTGGCTGAGCTCCAGAGATACAGTAGGGAGATGGGAGAAAGTTCCACAAAGTCAACTATCACTGCAGCCCTCCACCTGTCACAGCTTTGTGGCAGAGTGGCCCAAAGGAAGCCTCTCCTCCGTGCAAGAAATTTGATATTCCGCATAGAGTTTGCCAAAACACTCATGAAGGACTCCCAGGCTATGAATAAGATTCTCTGGTCTGATGAGACAAAGATTGAACATATGGCATTAATTCTAAGCGGTATGTGTGGAGAAAACCAGGTACTGCTTATCACCTGCCCAATACAATCCCAACAGTGAAACATGGTGGTGGCAGCATCATGCTATGGGGGTGTTTTTCAGCTGCAGGGACAGAACAACTGGTTGCAATTGAAGGAAATATGAATGCGGCTAACTACAGAGATATCCTGGAATAAAACCTCTTCCAGAGTGCTCTGGACCTCAGACTGGGCTGAAGGTTCACCTTCCAACAAAACAATGACCCTAAGCACACAGCTAAAATAACAAAGGAGTGGCTTCGGAACAACTCTGTGACCATTCTTGACTGGCCCAGCCAGAGTCTTGACCTAAACCCAACTGAGCATCTCTGGAGAGACCTGAAAATGGCTGTTCACCAACATTCATCATCCAACCTGAACTGGAGAGGATCCACAAGGAAGAATGGCAGAGGATCTGCAGATCCAGATGTGAAAAACTTCTTGCATCACTCCCAAGAAGACTCAAGACCAGGAGCGTAACTACCGTGGTAGCAGCTGCCACAGGGCCCGGGCCATTAGGGGGTCCGGTGACAGCCGCTACCGCTGCGGGGTTTTTTTATTTTTTTTTTTTAAATAGTCCGTTACGGGCCCCATTCACTTGCCGATCCTGGCTGGGCCGGGATCGGCAAGTGACACCGTGGGCCCCACAAACACTATCATTATACTCGGGGGTCTTTGCAGACCCCCGAGTATAATGATCAGCGGACCGGGAGACGTAAGAAACATAATAAACAGTGTTACTTACCTCTCCACGATCCTGCCTCCGGCCTCCCTCATTCGTGTCTGACGTCACATGACCCGGGTCTGCTTCCCGGGTCATGTGACATCCGACGTCATTAATGCAGGACAAGAGCGGCAGCCAACAGCCTAGGAGCCGGGCACAGGTAAGCAACTGTTTTTTTAAAAAATGTTTTTATTCCCCCGGGTCTCCGATTATTATACTCTGGGGTCTGAAAAGACCCCAGAGTATAATAATTGTTTATGGATGTCCACAGTGGGACATAATACTGTGTGCAGGGGTCACTATTGGGGTTAATACTGTGTGCAGGGGCCACTATTGGGGTTAATTCTGTGTGCAGGGGCCACTATTGGGGTTAATTCTGTGTGCAGGGGAGACTATTGGGGTTAATACTATGTGTGCAGGGGCCACTATTGGGGTTAATTCTGTGTGCAGGGGCCACTATTGGGGTTAATTCTGTGTGCAGGGGCCACTATTGGGGTTAATACTGTGTGCAGGGGCCACTATTGGGGTTAATACTGTGTGCAGGGGACACTATTGGGGTTAATACTGTGTGCAGGGGACACTATTGGGGTTAATACTGTGTGCAGGGGACACTATTGGGGTTAATACTATGTGCAGGGGACACTATTGGGGTTAATACTGTGTGCCGGGGACACTATTGGGGTTAATACTGTGTGCAGGAGACACTAATGGACATAATAGAGTTCTGAGGAGGGGGTCGGTTGAGGTCTTCGGCGTCGGTTGGGGGGGGGGCCCATGTCAAAAGTTCGCCACGGGGCCCGCCATTCCTAGTTACGCCACTGCTCAAGACTGTACTAGCTCAAACATGGTGTTTTTACTCAATACTGAGCAAAGGGTCTGAATACTTATGACCATCTGATATTTCAGTTTTCCCTTTTCAATAAATTTGCAAAGATATACTACTGTTCAAAAGTTTGGGGTCACCCAGACAATTGTGTTTTCCATGAGAACTCACACTTTTATTTATCAAATGAGTTGCAAAATGAATAGAAAATATAGTCAATACATTAGAAATAATGATTTTTACTTGAAATAATACTTTTTTTTTTTTTCAAACTTTGCTTCTGTCACAGAATGCTCCATTTGCAGCAATTACAGAAGACTTTTGGCATTCTTGCTGTTAATTTGCTGAGGTAATCTGGAGAAATGTCACCCCATGCTTCCAGAAGTCCCTCCCAAAAGTTGGATTAGCTTCATGGGCACTTTTTGCATACCATATGTCAAGCTGCTTCCACAACAGCTCAATGGGGTTGAGAACTGGTGACTGGGCTAGCCACTCCATTACAGATAGAATACCAACTGCCTGATTCTTCCCTAAATAGTTCTTACATAATTTGGAGATGGCTTTGGGTCATTCTCCTGTTGTAGGATGAAATTGGCTCCAATCATGCACTGTCCACAGGATATGGCATGGCGTTGCAAAATGGAGTGATAGCCTTCCTTCAAAATCCCTTTTACCTTGTATAAATCTCCCACTTTACCAGCTTTACCAAAGCAACCCCATCACATTACCTCCACCATGCTTGACAGATGGAGTCAGGCTCTTCCATCATCTTTTCAATTGTTCTGCATCTCACAAATGTACTTTTGTGTGATCCAAACACCTCAAACTTCGATTTGTCTGTCCATAACACTTTTCTCCAATCTTCCTCTGTCCAATGTCTGTGTTCTTTTGCCCATGATAATCTTTTCCTTTTATTAGCTTGTCTCAGATATGGCTTTTTCTTTGCCACTCTGCCCTGAAGACCAGCATCTCGGAATCGCCTCTTCACTGGAGAAGTTGACACTTGCTTTTGCGGCTACTATTTAATGAAGCTGCCAGTTGAGGACTTGTGAGGCGTCGATTTCTCAAACTAGAGACTCTAATGTACTTGTCTTGTTGCTCAGTTGTGCAGCGGCCTATTTGTGCTGTTCTCTGAAGGGAGAAGTACACACCGTTGTAAGAAATCTTCAGTTTCTTGGCAATTTCTTGCATGGAATAGCCTTCATTTCTAAGAACAAGAATAGACTGTCAAGTTTCACATGACAGTTCTCTTTTTCTGGCCATTTTGAGAGTTTAATCGAACCAACAAATGTAATGCTCCAGATTCTCAACTAGCTCAAAGGAAGGTCAGTTTTATAGCTTCTCTAACCAGCAAAACTGTTTTCAGCTGTACTAGCATACTTGCACAAGGGTTTTCAATGGTTTTCTAAACATCTATTAGCCTTCTTAGGGCTCGTTCACATCTGCGCCCAGGTGTCCGTTATGCAGGTTTCCGTTTCCTGCATAAAACAGAGCAGGAGACGGAAACCTGCAGGACTCTTTCTCACCCATTCATTTGAATGGGTGAGAAAGCTGTCCGGCCGCGAGCGGCATTTTATGCTCTCCGCCGCGAAACCGGGTTTTTTAATCCGGACACAGAGTCGGACATGCAGTACTCCGTGTCCGGTTTTAAAAAACCTGTTTCGTGACGGAGAGCATAAATGCTCACGGCCGGACCCGGTCTGTGCTTTCCGTCTTCTTGCATGCAGAAGACGGAAAGCACAGAATGGAGACCAGAACGCAGGTGTGAATCTAGCATTACACAGTTAGCAAACACAATGTACCATTAGAACACTGGAGTGATGGTTGCTGGATATGGGCCTCTATACACCTATGTAGATATTGCATTAAAAACCAGACGTTTGCTGCTAGAATAGTCATTTACCACATTAACAATGTATAGAATGTATTTCTGATTCATTTAATGTTATCTTCATTGAAAAAAACTGTACTTTTCTTTCAAAAATAAGGAAATTTCTAAGTGACCCTAAACTTTAGAACGGTAGTGTATGTACATTTCTGTTTTTTTCTGTCAAGCTGGGTTGCTGAGTGTACATTAATAAGAAATATAATTAACTTTTTTGCTGCAATGAAACAAAGAGTGAAAAATTTAAAGGGGTCTGAATTCTTTCAGTGCATATCAATAACTACAATATCATCAAAAAGTTATTTTTTTAGTAATTTAATTGAAAAAGTGAAACACATATATTATATAGTCATTACAAACAGAGTGAACTTTTCCAAGTGTTTATTTCTGTTACGTTGATGATTATGGCTTACAGCCAAGGAAAACGCAAAAGTCATTATCTCAGAAAATAAGAATATTCTACAAGACCAAATGAAAAATAAAATTACTTAACACAGAAATGTTGGCCAAATGAAAAGTCTGTCCAGTAAATGAACTCAATACTTGGTTGAGGCTCCTTTTGCATGAATGACTGCATCAATGTGGCATGAAGGTGATCAGCCTGTGGCACTGCATAAGTGTTATGGTAGTCCAGGTTGCTTTGATAGCAGCCTTCATTTCGTCTGCATTGTTGGGTCTGGGATCTCTCATCTTCCTCTTGACAATAACCCATAGATTCTCTATGGTGTTAAGGTCAGGCAAGTTTGCTGACCAATCAAGAACAGTGATACTGTGGTTATTAACCGGTTAAGGACCGCTGGCCGTAAAATTACGGCCAGTGATCCTGGTCTCTAAAGACCGGCCTATTGTAAAAATACGGCCGGTCTTCAGAGACCTCCTTGGCGGGGGGAGGGGTGCGGGGGGGACAGGGGTTAGGTGTTACTAACACCTAACCCCTTCCTCAATAACGTCCAGTCGGAACTGAGTCCGACTGGACGTTTTAACCCTTTCGATCGCGCCGTGAAACATCACGGCGCGATCGAAAGGCATCCGCCGACAATTTAATCAGATCGGCACCCCCCGCAGCAAGATCGGGGGGTGCCGATATCAGTAAAAGGTAGTCTGGGGTCTGGCCAGTGACCCCAGACTACCGGAGCCCCCACATACCTGGTGATCCTGCCAGGACCTTCTGATGTCAGGCTGTGCGTCTACACAGCCTGACATCCTGCTACGGAATGCCATGTGGGACACCTGCAGGCTGTGTTTCACATTGCATTCTATGGGTGCATTCACACCGAGTAAACGCTAGCTTATTCTGAACGTAAAACACGTTCAGAATAAGCGGCGTCTAAAGCAGCTCCATTCATTTCTATGGGAGCGGGGATACGAGCGCTCCCCATAGAAATGAATGGGCTGCTTCTTTCACTCCGTGCAGTCCCATTGAAGTGAATGGGGAGTGCCGGCGTGTACGCTCCGGCATGAGCAGAGCTTGCCGTATACGCCGGCACTTCCCATTCACTTCAATGGGGCTGCTCGGAGTGAAAGAAGCAGCCTATTCATTTCTATGGGGAGCGATCGTATGCCGGCTCCCATAGAGATGAATGGAGCTGCTTTAGACGCCGCTTATTCTGAACGTGTTTTACGTTCAGAATAAGCTAGCGTTTACTCAGTGTGAATGCACCCTATATCAGCAAAGTATTGCTGATTGAAGTGTCCTAAATGGACACATGAAAAAGTAAAAAAAATGAAAATAAAAATAAAATGAAGTGTATGAAAAAAATTAATAAAGTTATAAAGCCCAAAAATCCCTTTTTCTCTATAGAAAATGAACGATATAAAAAAAGAACTAAAAAGTAATAAAAACAATGCACATTTGGTATTGTCGCGTCCGTAACAATCTGTACAATAAAACTGAAATAATATTTAATGTACACGGCGAACGCCGGAAAAAAAAAAAACGGAAAAAACTCACCGGAAGTAATGATTTTTCGCCATCTCACCATACAAAATATGCTATAAAAAGTGATCAAAAAGTCATATGCACCCCACAATAGTACCAATAAAAAGCGCAGGTTGTCCCACAAAAAATAAGCCATCAACCAACACTGTCAACCGAAAAATAAAAATGTTACGCCTCTTAGAAGATGGCGATGCAAAAAACATTGATTTATGTCCCCAAATGTGTTTTTCCTCTGCAGAACTAGTAACACATAAAAAAATAATATAAATGAGGTATCGCCGTAATCGTACTGACCCGTAGAATAAAGGTCACATGTTACTTATACTGTACGCTGCATGGTGTAAAATTAAAAAAGTAAAACTCAATGCCAGGATTGATTATTTTTTTTAAATCCAGCAAAAAAGGGTTAATAAAATGTATTCAATAAGATGTAGACACCCCAAAACGGTGTCATTACGAAATGCATCTCATCCCGCAAACAACAAGCCCTTAAATGGCCACGTCACCAGAAACATAAAGAAAATATAGCATCTAACAATGTGAAGACAAAAGTCCGCAAAAATCGCCAAATCATTAGAATACAACTGGCTGCGGCAGGTAGGGAATATATAAGCTGTGCGAGCGTATATCAGGGGACACCCCAGATTTACAGCTTATGAGGGAACAGACACCAGAAGTGACCCCCTAAGTGACCCCAGAGTGACTCCCCCAATCATAGGAGCTACTGGGACATAGTAGGGAATTTGGTGTTTGCAATGTTCTCCGCACCGCTTATATATTCCCTCTTCACCATCCGCTGTGCAGTCACGTCTGGGATACTAATACTCACTACACCCCCTGATAAATTCTTTGAGGGGTGCAGTTTTCAAAATGGGGTCACTCCTTTGGGGAATCCACTTTTCTGGTACCTTACAGGCTCTACAAACATGACATTGCGTCCAGATACCAAACATCTGAATCTGTAATCCAAAAGCCTCATCGCACTCCTTCCCTTCTGCGCCCTGCTGTGCGCCCAAACTGCAGTTTATGCCACATATATGACACACTAGCTGGTACCCGCGACTTCGTCTACGGTGATTGTAGAAGTGGGTATATACAGGCGTGGGTAAGGTTTTCGTACTGTGTATAAGGTATGGAATATGAAATGTAACTTTGTATTTTGTTTTTGCTGTAATTCAGAGAATACGTGAGACTTTTGTGTTGAATGTAATTTGTATTTGAGCTGCTATATATACGGTGTTGTGAGAAACTTTACATAGTGACTTTGGGACAGAAGTATTTGAAGTTAACCCTTTCCCGCCGATGGCATTTTTTGATTTTCGTTTTTGACTCCCCTCCTTCTAAACCCCATAACTTTTTTATTTTTCCGCTCCCAGAGTCATATGAGGTCTTAATTTTTGCGGGACAAATTTTTCTTCATGATGCCACCATTAATTATTCTATATAATGTACTGGGAAGCAGGGAAAAAATTCAGAATGGGGTGGATTAGAAGAAAAAATGCATTTCTGCAACTTTCTTACGGGCTTTGGTTTTACGGCGTTCACTGTGCAACCAAAATGACATGTCCCCTGTATTCTGTGTTTCGTTACGATTCCGGGGATACCAAATTTATATGGTTTTATTTACATTTTGACCCCTTAAAAAAAATCCAAAACTGTGTTAAAAAATTATTTTTTGAAAAGTCGCCATAATCCGACAGCCGTAACTTTTTTATACGTGCGTGTACGGGGATGTATAGGGCGTGTTTTTTTGTGGGACCGGGTGTACTTCGTAGGTGTACCGTTTTCGGGAAATGTTATTGCTTTGATCACTTTTTATTCAAATTTTTATCAGAATCAAAACAGTGAAAAAATGGCGGTTTGGCACTTTTGACCATTTTTCCCGCTACGGCGTTTACCGAACAGGAAAAATATTTGTATAGCTTTGTAGAGCGGGCGATTTTGGACGTGGGAATACCTAACATGTATGTGTTTCACAGTTTTTAACTACTTTTATATGTGTTCTAGGGAAAGGGGGGTGATTTGAATTTTTAATCCTTTTTATTTGTTTTTATATTTTTTTTACTTTTTTCTAAACTTTTTTTTTTTGCATTTATTAGACCGCCTAGGGGTATTGACATGGGTGGGCGGTGTCGCGGATTGTCAGAGCGGTGGGGGTCGGCAAACATGGCTGCTCCGGAGCGTTAAAGAGAGCCTCCTGGAGTATCGTTAAGGTGAGGGGCAAAGTGGTAAAGTATATGTATATGAGATTGTGTGGGGTTAGGGGCTAGGCTGTAGAGGGCAATATGAATTTTGTGGCTTGCTATGGTCCAAAGTGTGTGAGATTGCAGAGATGGTGGTGTGAGTTTGGGTTTTGTGGGGGTCCTGGCACAAACGTATGTGCGCTATTGTGACGAAAAGTAGCCTATTGTTTAATCGAGTGTAATGACTATGTTTGTGGAAAATTTCAGCCAAATCGGTGGAGCGGTTTTTCCGTGATTGAGGAACAAACATCCGAACATGCAAACATCCGAACATGCAAACATCCAAACACACAAACTCACAAACTTTCACATTTATAATATTAACTAGCTGGTACCCGCGACTTCGTCTGCGGTGATTGTAGAAGTGGGTATATACAGGCGCGGGTAAGATTTTCGTAGTGTGTATAAGGTATGGGATATGAAATGTAACTTTGTATCTTGTTTTTATTCAGAGAATACGTGAGACTTTTGTGTTGAAGTTAATTTGTATTTGAGCTGCTATACGGTGTTGTGAGAAACTTTACATAGTGACTTTGGGACAGAGGTATTTGAAGTTAACCCTTTCCCGCCGATGGCATTTTTTGATTTTCGTTTTTGACTCCCCTCCTTCTAAACCCCATAACTTTTTTATTTCTCCGCTCCCAGAGTCATATGAGGTCTTAATTTTTGCGGGACAGATTTTTCTTCATGATGCCACCATTATTTATTCTATATAATGTACTGGGAAGCAGGGAAAAAATTCAGAATGGGGTGGATTTGAAGAAAAAATGCATTTCTGCAACTTTCTTACGGGCTTTGGTTTTACGGCGTTCACTGTGCAACCAAAATGACATGTCCCCTGTATTCTGTGTTTCGTTACGATTCCGGGGATACCAAATTTATATGGTTTTATTTACATTTTGACCCCTTAAAAAAAATCCAAAACTGTGTTAAAAAATTATTTTTTGAAAAGTCGCCATATTCCAATAGGCGTAACTTTTTTATACGTGCGTGTACGGGGATGTATAGGGTGTCTTTTTTTGCGGGACCGGGTGTACTTTGTAGTTCTACCATTTTCGGGAAATGTTATTGTTTTGATCACTTTTTATTCAAATTTGTATCAGAATCAAAACAGTTAAAAAATGGCGGTTTGGCACTTTTGACCATTTTTCCCGCTACGGCGTTTACCGAACAGGAAAAATATTTGTCTAGCTTTGTAGAGCGGGCGATTTCGGACGTGGGGATACCTAACATGTATGTGCTTCACAGTTTTTAACTACTTTTATATGTGTTCTAGGGAAAGGGGGGTGATTTGAATTTTTAATCCTTTTTATTTTTTTTTTATATTTTTTTTACTTTTTGTAAACTTTTTTTTTTGCATTTATTAGATCGCCTAGGGGTATTGACATGGGTGGGCGGTGTCGCGGATTGTTAGAGTGGTGGGGGTTGGCAAACATGGCTGCTCCGGAGCGTTAAAGAGAGCATCCTGGAGTATCGTTAAGGTGAGGGGCAAAGTGGTAAAGTATATGTATATGTGATTGTGTGGGGTTAGGGGCTAGGCTGCAGAGGGTAATATGAATTTTTTTGGCTTGCTATGGTCCAAAGTGTGTGAGATTGCAGAGATGGTGGTGTGAGTTTGGGTTTTGTGGGGGTCCTGGCACAAACGTATGTGCGCTATTGTGACGAAAAGTAGCCTATTGTTTAATCGGGTGTATTAACTATGTTTGTGGAAAATTTCAGCCAAATCGGTGGAGCGGTTTTTCCGTGATTGAGGAACAAACATCCGAACATGCAAACATCCAAACACATAAACCCACAAACTTTCACATTTATAATATTAATAGGATAGGATGTATGATACTGGTGTACCCGTTATATCGGACGTAATGTCATATGTGAGTATAAACTGATATTAGGGCACAACCCGGCACAGAAGGGAAGAAGAGTTATTGGGTTTTTGGAGCGCAGACGGTTTGGTTTTTGGATGCCATGACACTTTTGCAGAGCGGAAACGCCAGTAAAGTGGAATCCCCTGATATGAGACCTTATTTTGGAAACTACACTCCTGAAGGATTTATCCAGGGGTACAGAGAGCATTTTTAACCCCCAAGTGTTGCTATAACGTATTATCCACTAGCTGGTACCCGCGACTTCGTCTGCGGTGATTGTAGAAGTGGGTATATACAGGTGTGGGTAAGGTTTTCGTACTGTGTATAAGGGATGGGATATGCAATGTAACTTTGTATCTTGTTTTTATTCAGAGAATACGTGAGACTTTTGTGTTGAAGTTAACTTGTATTTGAGCTGCTATACGGTGTCGTGAGAAACTTTACATAGTGACTTTGGGACATAAGTATTTTAAGTTAACCCTTTCCCGCCGATGGCATTTTTTGATTTGACTCCCCTCCTTCCAAACCCCATAACTTTTTTATTTCTCCGCTCCCAGAGCCATATGAGGTCTTAATTTTTCCTGGGACAAATTTTTCTTCCTGATGCCACCATTATTTATTCTATATAATGTACTGGGAAGCAGGGAAAAATTCAGAATGGGGTGGATTTGAAGAAAAAATGCATTTCTGCGATTTTCTTACAGGCTTTGGTTTTACGGCGTTCACTGTGCAACCAAAATGACCTGTCCCCTGTATTCTGTGTTTCGTTACGATTCCGGGGATACCAAATTTATATGGTTTCATTTACATTTTGACCCCTTAAAAAAATCCAGAACTGTGTTAAAAAATTTATTTTTTGAAAAGTCGCCATAGTCCGACAGCCGTAACTTTTTTATACGTGCGTGTATGGGGATGTATAGGGCGTCTTTTTTTGCGGGGCCGGGTGTACTTTGTAGTTCTACCATTTTCGGGAAATGTTATTGCTTTGATCACTTTTTATTCAAATTTTTATCAGAATCAAAACAGTGAAAAAATGGCGGTTTGGCACTTTTGACCATTTTTCTCGCTACGGTGTTTACCGAACAGGAAAAATATTTGTATAGCTTTGTAGAGCGGGCGATTTCGGACGTGGGGATACCTAACATATATGTGTTTCACGGTATTTAACTACTTTTATATGTGTTCTAGGGAAAGGGGGGTGATCTGAATTTTTAATCCTTTTTAATTTTTTTTTATATTTTTTTTTACTTTTTTAAAACTTTTTTTTTGGGATTTATTAGACCACCTAGGGGTATTGACATGGGTGGGCGGTGTCGCGGATTGTCAGAGCGGTGGGGGTCGGCAAACATGGCTGCTCCGGAGCATTAAAGAGAGCCTCCTAGAGTATCGTTAAGGTGAGGGGTAAAGTGGTAAAGTATCTGTATATGTGATTGTGTGGGGTTAGGGGCTAAGCTGTAGAGCAGGGGTCGGCAACCCCTGGCACGCGTGCCAAGACTGGCACGCGAAGCATATTTTGCTGGCACGGCAGCCAGCCTGCAACTTTCATACAAATTGAGAGAGAGAGAGCGTCCTTTCAGTGCTCTGGTAGAGCTGCGATGTAGGACACGCCCCCTTCTCTCCCTGCCCGCCAATCAGAGGTGAGCCTCTCACTGCACAGGATAAGGGCTCCCTGGACCTGCTGTTACACATGAGGAGCTCCTGCCGTCTGCAGCCCTGAAGAGGAGAGGAAGCAAAGTGAAAGTAAAAACACCAGGTACGTGTGTTACTAACTATTCTTATTACTGTCAGGCATTTGGGGTTATTACTTTAGTTTTAGTAACTCCATGTGCCTCACATTAATAGCAGTTAACCCCATCATGTCCCTCACATTAACCCTGTGTGGCTCACATGAGGGTTACTGATATGTGAGACATATGGAGGTACTAATAAAGGACCTATATAATGAAGATGTTCACTTATTACAACCATATGTCTCACATATCAGTGTCCCTTATGTAAAGCAGACAGAGGGTTAATGTGAAGGACATGATGGGGTTAACTGCTATTAATATGAGGCACATTGAGTTGTAACCTGTAATATACATGACCAGACTCTTTATCTACAACTGTGGATAAAGTACAGACCTATATATTTCAATTGACCCATATATACAGCCATTCTTTTTGTGGCTCTGTATCTGGGCCAAATTGAAGAGCTGAAAACTATTGAGCAGGTCCTCTATCTGTCCTATACATACCCTGTATCTGTCCTATACGTACCCTATATCTGTCTTATACATCCCCTATATGTGTCCTATACATACCCTATATCTGTCTTATACATCCCCTATATGTGTCCTATACATCCCCTATATCTGTCTGCATTTGCAGCCCTGTCAATTCATTTTTAACATATAGGTCAGTGAAAACCACATGCGTGCCATTTGTATGCAGGAGGCGGAAGGCTGAGGCCCCACATTGCAGAAATGCAGCATTTTTGTTGCAGATTTTCATGCGGTTTATTTCAACCAAAGCTAAAAATGGCTACAGAAGGAGTGGGAAATATATAGGAAGCTTCTTATACGTTTCCCTTCTGCTTAATCTACTCCTGGCTCAGGCTCAGAAAAACGCAGCAAAATATGTAACAAAAAAAGCTGTGTTCCAACAACGTGGGGGCCTTAGGCTAAAGCCCCACGTTGCAGAAACAGCTTTTTTTCGTTGCAGATTTTGCAGGGTTTTTTTTGAGCCGAAGCCAGGAGTAGATTGAGCAGGAGGGAGACATATAAGAAGCTTCCTATATATTTCCCATTCGTTTTCTAGCCATTCTTGGCTTTGACGTAAAAAAAACAAACAAAACGCAGCTAAATCTGCAATAAAAAAGCTACATTTTTTTTAATGTGGGGCCTCAGCCTTAGTGTGATTCTATTGGACGGTGACACTGTAACTAGATGCAATTAAAGCCAAATCCAGTTCCTGGGCACCAGTGCGGCCACTTTGTTGAAAGTGTGACACCGATTAATTTCTGGCTGTGGTTTTGCTGTTACTGCACCACCAGGAACTAAAAGTGACTGAAATTAATCTGCGTTTCACTTAGGGAGCGTTCACACTACCGTCTGTGTCCGTCAGGCAATGTCCGCTGCTAATGTCTGTTCAAAATCTTGTGTGGACATTAGCAGCGGACAATAGCTGTGTCCATGACATTTTGCATTGATTTAAATGGACATCGGGTGCGTTCGTTTACTGTTTGTGGGTGTCCTTAAGTGTCCGTTCCCAAAGATGTCCGACTTTTCAAGCGGACAGAAAAACCTACATGTCGGGTTTTGCTGTCCATTTAAATCAATGCAAAATGTCACGGACACATCTAGTGTCCGATGCTAATGTCCGTGCAAGATTTTGAACGGACATTAGCAGCGGACACTAGCTGTCGGACACCGACGGTAGTGTGAACGCTCCCTTACAGAAAACTGAAGTTACTAACGGCCGAGGACTGGATGCAGAATACAGGTACATTGTGTGTCAGCTCTTTACAGGTATGACCTTACTCTGCTCCCAGTCACATACATTACCACTAATTGTGGGTTACGCATGTACTTACATTGCTTCTAAAGGAAAAGCACATGTGTACCCAGGCAAATAGTGGTAAGCGCATGTGGCGTGGAGCGTATGACACAGCGTATGACAGCACCCCTATGTTGTGGTTTGTGCTATATGACTTTAGTGTAGGTATCGTCAGCTTTACAATTATTGCCCGGCACTCCGAGGACCTCATCTTTGATTTTTTAATTTAAATCGGCACGCCGAACAAAAAAGGTTGCCTACCCCTGCTGTAGAGGGTAATAGGAATTTTGGGGCTTGCTATGGTCCAAAGTGTGTGAGATTGCAAAGATGGTGGTGTGAGTTTGGGTTTTGTGGGGGTCCTGGCACAAACGTATGTGCGCTATTGTGACGAAAAGTAGCCTATTGCGCAATCGGGTGTATTAACTATGTTTGTGGAAAATTTCAGCCAAATCGGTGGAGCGGGTTTTGCGTGATTGAGGAACAAACATCCGAACATCCAAAACTCACAAACCCACAAACTTTCACATTTATAATATTAATAGGATAAATGAATACGAAGCTGATTGTGAGAGGTGAAAATGACCATTTTTCCAGGAATACGTCATTTCTGTGCGTAATATATTGTGCCCGCCTTGTATCAGAGATGAATGCTCTAAAAGTCGTTGTTGCACACTAAAATGGCAAATCTCTGTAAAATTTTCATTTTTAACTTCTCTATCAGTTGCGATTTCATTTCTGGAAACTAAATAAATGCAACACTCAAGGGTTAAAAACGCTCGCTACGCCACTTGATAGGCTAGTGTCCAAAATGCGGTGACATGTCTGCAGATTCCACTTTATTGACAATTCAGGGGCTTTGCAAAAGTGGCATGACGTCCAAAAACCAAACTGTGCTCCAAAAACCAAAATAGCGCTCCTTCCCTTCTGTGCCCGGCTGTGCCCGAACAGCCGATTCTACCCACATATGGCATTAAGTACGTTATCCGGGGTACACCAGTGTCATACATGTGGGCATACACTGCTATTTGGGTACCCAGCAGGACGCAGATGTGAAGGAGCAATATGTGCTTTTGGAATGCAGATTTAGATTCTTCGTTTTTGGACACCATGTCACATTTGCAGAGACCCTAAAATTGCCCCTACAAAATGGGGTCACTTCTTGGTGAATTCCAGTTTACTGGCACCTCCAGGGCTCTGCAAAAACAAAATGACGCCTAGAAAGTCCCTCTAAATCTGTACCCCAAAAGCTAAAACGCACAGTGCTCCTTCCCTTCTGAGCCCTGCTGTGTGCCCAAGCAGCAGTTTACACCCACATATATAATTTTTTTAACCCCGCGATGGCCCACTTAATAGTTTTAGGAGTGCAGGTCTCTGACAACGCAAACTGGGTGCAACATATTGGGCACCGAAATGGCATATTTTAAAAAATTTCAATTTTCATTTTGTACATTAATTTTTGGAAAGCATTTTAGGCACAAAATGATAATACCCCTTGATACATTCCTTGACAGGTGTAGTTTCTAAAATGGGGTCACTTTTGAGGGGTTTCCATTGTATTGGTACTTTAGGGGCTCAGCAAATGCAACATGGCACCAGAAAACTATTCCAGCAACATCTGCTTTCTAAAAGCCAAATAGCACTCCATTCTGAGCCCCACCATGTACCCATACAGCAGATTATGGCCACATATGGGGTATTGCTGTGTTCAGAAGAAATAGTGTAACAAACTGTGGGGGGCTTTTAATTCTTAAACTATTTGCAAAATTAAAACTATGGCGCTAAATGGACGATTTATTGGGAAAAAAAGTAATTTTTCATTTTCATGTCCCAATGTTAATAAAATCTGTGAGACCAAAATACTCACTCTACCCCTAGATAAATTCTATGAGGGGTGTAGTTTCCAAAATGGGGTCACTTTTGAGGGGTTTCCACTATATTGATACTTTAGGGGCTCTGCAAATGCGACATGGGACCTGAAAAATATTCCAGCAAAATCTGCCCTTCAAAAGCCAAATAGCCCTCTTTCCATTCTGAGCCCCGACATGTTCCCATACAGCAGATTATGACCACATATGGGGCATTTCTGTGTTCAGGAGAAATTGTGTAACGAACTTTAGGGAGCTTTTTCTCCTTTATCCTCTTGTGAAAATTAAAAATTTGGGGCTAAATTGACAGTTTATTGGAAAAAAAAGTAATTTTTCATTTTCATGGCCCAATGTTAATAAAATCTGTGAAACAGCTGTAGGGTCAAAATGCTCACTCTACCCTTTGATATGTTCTGTGGGGGGTGTAGTTTCCCAAATGGGGTCACTTTTAGGGGGTTTCCACTGTATTGGTTCTCTAGGGGCTCTGCTAATGCAACATGGCACCTAAAAATAATTCCAGCAAAATCTGCCATCCAAAAGCAAAATAGCGCTCCTTCCATTCTGAGCCCCGCCATGTTCCCATACAGTATACTATGGCCACATATGGGGTATTTCCGTGTTCAGGAGAAATTGTTTAACAAACTGTGGGGGGCTTTTACTCCTTTAACCCCTTGTGAAAATGAAAACTTTGGAGATAAAGTGACATTTTAGTAATTTTTCATTTACACATCCCAATGTTAGTAAAATCTGTGAAACAACTGTAGGGTCAAAATACTGACCATACCCCTTGATGAATTCTGTGAGGGGTGTGGATTCTAAAATGGGGTCACTTTTGGGGGGTTTCCATTGTTTTGGTACTCTAAGGGCACTGCAAATGAGGCATGGTGCCTGAAAATTATTACAGCAAAATCTGCTGTTCAAACACCCAGTGTCGCTCCTTCCCTTCCATGCGCTGCCGTGTGCCCAAAAATCAGTTTACACCCACATGTGGGGGATTTCTGTGCACGGGAGAAATTGCACAATAAATTGTCAGATGCATTTTCTCCTTTAACCCTTTTTGAATGTGTTAATTTTAGGTCTAAATGAATGTATTAGTGAAAAAAAATGAAATGTCTAAATTTCACTGCCATATTATTTTTATTCTTATGAAATGCTTAAAGGGTTAACAAACATCCCAAATGCTGTTTTGAATAATTTGAGGGGTGCAGTTTTGAAAATGGGGTGATTTATGGGGGTTTCTATTATATAGGCCTTTATAATTACTTTCAGAACTGAAGTCATCCCTAAAAAAATTGGTTTGGGGAATTTTCTTGTAAATCTGGATAATCGCTGTTACTCTTGTAAGCCTTGTGACGTCCAAAATAAATTAAAAGACAATCAAAAGATGATGCCGATATAAAGCAGAGATATGGGAGATAATATTTATTCATGTATTTGGATGGTATGACTATCTGCCTGAAAAGCAGAGAATTTCACATATTGAAAATTGCAATTTTTTTCAAATTTCCATCAAACTTCCTAGTTTTTTTATAAATAAATACAAAAATATTGATTAGTGTTTACCACTAACATGAAGTATAATGTGTTATGAGAAAACAATCTCAAAATCACTTGTGTAAGTTAAAGCGTCTCAAAGTTATTGCCATTTAAAGTGACACATGTCAGTTTTGAAAAAAGAGGCCTGGTCTTTAACATACTTTTGGGCCTGGTCCTTAACCGGTTAAATAGAATTCAGAAGGTGGGACAATCACACTGAATGGAATAATGCCGCAAAATAAAAAATTTTCAAGAATGGACTGTCTAATGCATTTAAAGATGAATTGGCACGTGCTGATATTCCCACAAAGTTTGATGATTTTGTACATCACTGTGCTCGTATTGATACTCGATTGTCCGAGCGGATGCAAGAGAAGTGGAATTCTATCTGGCCTTGTAATAATCAGTACTTAAGTACTTATCTGGTCCACCTTCCACTTCAAGTGACTCTGAAACTAGGAAATACTCTGAAGTTGATGCTGAACCTACACAGATTGACATCATACAAAGACAAAAAAGTGCCGATAGAAGGGAACGCAGACTGCAGGAAAATCAATGCTTTTATTGTGGCAAACCTGATCACTTTTTCAGTAATTGTCCAAGTCGTCAACAAAAGTCAGTGGCCAATCCTGACCTATCTGAGGATGAATAACCTCCTTCTGAACCAGTGCCAGCAGTGAATGCAGTCATCTGCTCAATCTCTTCAATAGACCCTACATTACGAGGAAAGAAAAGATTTTCATTGCTTCATTTCCATCACATTTCGTACTGCGTCCCAGTGGATATCTACATCTGCCATGGTAGACTCTGGAGCAAATGGAAACTTTATGGACATTGCTTTTGCTAATAAGCATGGAGTAAAATCCAGGGGAGACTTTCACCAATTCTGATGGAAACGATTGATGGGTCCCCACTGAACCCAGGGCCAATTAATCAAGAGACTGAACCCTTGGAGATAATTATGGAGCCTAATCACCAAGAGGTTTTATCTTTCTTATTAATTTCATCTTCACATTTCCCAATCATCTTAGGACTACCATGGCTGCAAGTTCAGAAACCTCAGATCAACTAGGAAACCAAGGTATTGTTCTTCCTACCAGAGGCTCACTCAGAACAGATTTTATCTAATCAATTTCATGCATATGGTACCTAGGACCTTGAAACACCCCCTAAACTACGCTATGTATAAAGAATTTGCTGATGTTTGTGATAAGAAGAATGCTGATAAGTTGCCTCCGCATCGACCTTATGATTGTCCTGTTGAATTATTGCCAGGGACAGCTTGTCAGAGCCTAAACTGGAAGCTCTTAAAGAATACATGGATGAAAATACACCCATCTACTTCACCAGTGGGTGCACAAATATTTTTTGTTAAAAAGAAAGACGGTACCTTAAGGCTTTGTGTTGATTATAGAAAACTCAATGAAACAATAATAAAGAATTGATACCCTCTGCCTCTTATACCTGAGTTGTTGGATAGAGTTCATTATGCAAAGATTTTCACCAAACGAGACCTTCATGGTGCCTATAACTTGGTACAGGTAAGGCCTGATGATGAATAGAAAACAGCATTCAGATCACGTTATGGACATCTTGAGTATTTAGTCATGTCTTTTGGACTGTGTAATGCACCCGCCACCTTTCAGCATTTCATTAGTGACATTTTCAAAGATTTGCTAGATCAGTTTGTAGTCATCTATCTGATAATATACTAATCTTCTCCAACTATGAAGAAGAACACCAAAACCATGTCAGAATTTTGCTACAGCGTATATGATCTCATCAACTCTATATTAAGTTGGAGAAAAGTAAATTTCCTCAAACAGAAATTGAGTTCTTGGGTTATATAATTTCTACTAAAGGACTGCTTATGGACTCCAGCAAGATTCAAGCAATAATTGACTGGCCAACCCCAAAGGATGTGAAAGAGGTTCAGCGTTTTGTAGGATTTTCTAATTTCTACAGACGGTTTATCAAAAGATTTTCAGCTAGAATTGCCTCAATTATACAATTAACAAGGAAGGGAATGCCATTTACTTGGTCTTCTCCTTCTCAAGCACAGAATGCCTTCCTTTGTCTAAAGACAAAATTTATCTCAGCCCCTATACTGATTCATCCTGACGCTGAACTTGCCTTTATCGTTGAACTTGATGCTTCTGACTGGGCAATAGGGGCTATTCTATCATAAAGAACTGGAGAAAAAGTCTTGCTACAACCTTGTGTTTATTTTTCTCAAACATTATCCTCCCCAGAAAAGAATTATGATGTAGGAAACAAGGAGCTTTTAGCCATTGTTGCTGCTTTTCAAGAGTGGCAACATCATTTGGAAGGAGCAGCACAGCAGATAGTGGTGCTAACTGACCATCGTAATTTGGAGTTCATCAGATCTGCTAAATGTTTGGCTCTGTGTCAAACTTGATGGAGTTTTTTTCTTAATAAATTTAATTCAGAAGGCAAAAGATCTTCTGTCACTTTTCTTTTGGTGGCCTACTTATCAAGAGGACGTGAAGAGATATGTTTCTTCTTGAAACATCTGGGCCATGAATAAAACTCCACGTACCTTACCAGTGGGTCTGTTGCAGCCTCTTTTAATCCCTCGTGTCCTTGGGGTTTTATATCTATGGAATTTATTGTCAAATTGCCTGCTTCTGAAGGAAAAAAATGCCATCTTATTTGTGTTTGACTGACAAAAGCAGCTCATTTTATTCCATGTTCTGGTCTCCTTTCTGCTAAAGAGACTACAGACCTTATCATCCAAGATGTTTTTTCATCTCCATGGAGTACCAGAGGAAGTTGTCTTTGATTGCGAAGTATAATTTACGTCTAGATTTTGGAAGAAATTTTGCAAAACACTTGACATTGATGTTAATTTGTCATCTGCGTTTCACCCCCAATCAAATGGTCAGACTGAATGCACAAATCAAACTTTGGAATAGTATCTCCGATGCTACATTTGCCATTTGCGAGATAACCATATCGATTTGCTTCCAATGGCAGAATTTTCATACAATAATACTCAGAATGCTTCCACCAAACAGACACCATTCTTTGCTAATTTGTGTTACCATCCAAGTAACCTTCCTAATTTTCCCAGAGATGCTCCCATTCCTGCAATTAATGACAAAATTCAATCTCCCCAACAGAATCTGGAGATGTTAAGGGACAAATTAAAGATTGCCCAGGAGAGATATTGGGTACAGTAGATAAATCCTGTAGACCTTGTCCAACTTTCAAGATAGGAGAGGCAGTATGGCTTTCTACGAAGAATTTGAAACTTCAAATACCTTCAGCAAAACTAGGTAAAAAATTCATTGGGCCCTTCAATGTTATTGGAAAAGTCAATGCAGTATCCTTTTGCCTAAAAATTACCAAGACAATGAGGGTACATCCTGTGTTCCATGTATCACTTTTGAAACCTATTGTTCCAAATCCATTTCCAGAATGTAACTTGCTTCCCCCCAATCCAATTGTCGTGGATGGACAAGAACATTATTCTGTTGAAGGAATACTGGACTCTAGGATTTTCAGAAATCATCTACAATACTTAATAAAATGTCAGGGGTATGGCTCCGAGGACAATTCATGGGAATCTGTAACCAATATCAATGCTTCCATCAAAGATATCTAGTAAAACCGTGCCAAGCATCGTCCAGAGGCAGATGCTGAAGGAGGGAATAACGTCAGAATCCTGTATATTGCTAATCGACCACTAGTGGCCGCTATTACTCTCACTCTGAAATATTGTTGCACTTCCACTCCACACCACTGGAGGCTGCTGTGACCATCTTAGGAATCACCTTAACAAAGATGACCGATCTGTACCAGTGTGAAGCCTTCTCGTTTTCTGTTTTGGCCTACCTATGAGGCAGTACAGCCTTTGATCGAGTATTGTTAGTTGTTCCAGTCTCCTGCTGCTCAGAACTGTCTTTCCCAGACTGTTTCTACTCCCTTGCTGTATTACCCTTGCGATCTACACTTCAAACCGCACCTCGGACTACTACTCTCCAGTACCTATCTGCTCCTGGCTTATTCCATCTGGCCACCGGATTCCAGCTGTGAATACCAGTATCATAACAAATAGTCTCAATAGAGACTTGTATATTAATAGCAAATTGCTCCATATATCAACTTATTATAACCTAAAAGAAATTATGCAATCCACTCCAATGTAAAACAATAATCTTTATTGGGACAGTATTAAAAGTATAGGTCTACAGACTAAAAAGAGAAAAAGGACGACATCCTTAAATAACAAATATACTGTAAGGATTGGAGTCAGGGTCAGGCAGTGCAAAGTGACACAGCTGGGAAAGCAACACTGTGCAACTAATGACAAAAGGGGTCGTAGGCCCTGCAGCTATAACTATGCTGTAATATCTGAGATGAGGCAGACCAATGCACTTCCTAATTGAAGTGCGCCTACCACGACTCCTTACGCTTCTATCCCGGCGGCTAGGATAAGGGAAGAGGAGGCCCTGAAAGTCCTAGGGACTGGAGTCACGGGGTCACACCTAAACAGAAAGCACAGTGTAACTGCAATGCAAAACAAAAGACTAAACAGCATGGAACCAGGGAGGACCACAGGTCCCAGCAAGACACAGAAGAGAAGGCGAGGTCAGACGAGCAAGAGGTCAAGCCAGGAGATATAATAAAGGTACCGAATCAAAAGACAAGGGATAGTCAAAAATACAAGCCGGGTATATAACCAAGGAACAGACCAAATACAAACAGACAGGGAAACAGACTGAGCAGGGGGACCAGGAAACCTAAAGTGAATGGCTGGCAAGGATCCATGCCTGGGTGTGGATTAAATAGCAGCAGAGAACACACCTGATGGCTAATGACATGGAGACTGAAAGCAAGGAAAAGATTAACCCTTAATGACCTAAGCACACCCAATAGAACTCCTAACACGTCTCCCAGGGAGACGCCGCGCAGCAAGGAGACCGCGGCGACTCCATATCCTGACATATACATAATTAATACTGTAATCTCATAAATCATATGATAATAAAGAACAGGTCCTATTCTGTTCAGTGTTTGCGGAATGGACTCACCCATAGAAGCCTATTGGAGACTAAAAGCCTAGGACGGTACAATGATGTACTCAGTGTGTCATCAGTGTGCCATCCATTTTTGCAGACAAGCTAAGGGCATCATTAGACGTCTCCTGTGTTTTGTTTTGTTTTTATTGTGGATCCGCAAACTAGGCTCACACACTGATGACACACTGTCCGTTTTTTGAACATATGGCACTGATGCTGAAGAAACACTGAAGTCACACTGATGACACTGTCTGCAAAAAAAAAAGGAACACTGATTACTAGTTTGTGGACCGCAAAATACACATGGTCGTCTGCAACCAGCCTATTTTTTGTGGCCCAGACTATTGGTTTACTCACGTAACCCTGTAATTCATAGTCATGTGTATGGACCCATAGAAATGAATGAGCGAATGTGCTATCTGTGAAATACACGAATAGCACACTGATCACAGCCATGGTTGTCTGCAAGGGGCCTTAGACTGTCTAGTTCAAGAATCAGCCATTTTGAGAACTCTAACTGTTTTGAAATTCTGAGCAAACTCTTGTCACTTCTGTGCAATTTTTGAGAACAGCAGAAAAAGAGTGCATGCTGAGAAATTTAGTTTATCTACAAATGGAGAACTATCTTGCACCCAAAGGTCACTTGTTTTCACGGACTCCCCATACATGACTTATATTTTTATTGTCTGTTACAATGGATAGCCCTCAAAAAAAAAGAAATGGACGTAACACAGCCATCAATTAATGTAGTGTGAATGTAGCCTTACTATTCTACTTCAAAATAAACTAAAAATCCGTCTGGAATCTGCCTCCTACAGATGAAACTAAGATCAACCTATACCAGAATGATGGCAAGAAGGAAGTATGTCTTGAAACGACTTTAAAGCACACCACATCCTCTGTAAAACATAGTGGACACAATTTGATAGCATGGACATGAATGACTTAAAATGGCTCTGGGTAGCTATTGTCTATTGATGATGTGACAGATAAATTCTGAAGTTATCAGATTCAATCAGATGCAGCAGGGTTGATTGGAAGGTTCTTTACACTACAGATGACACCTCCAAACTTTAAAAGGACCGAAAGAGGGACAAAATGCATGGTGCGCTATGAAAATTTAGCTCCACCCACTTTCACGTTGACTCTGCCTATTCTCATCCATTTTTCCATGTGCCCCCACACAGTATACTACTTCTGCAGTCACCCGAACATTATATGCCCCTACATTATAATGTTCTCCTACAACTGCACCACAGTATTAAGTCCCTGTCCTGGTTCCCAATTAACTAGAGCAGGACATGAAACTGGGGCAGGTGGAGGGTGACATTAAACAGGGTGGGTAGTTTGAGGAGGATATGAAACTGTGTGCAACTGGATGCGGACAGGTCCCCCTCCAACTGCTCGCACAGTTTAATGTCCTCCTCCAGTGACCCCCATTGTTTAATATCCCTCCTTCACCTGCCTCCAGTTTAATGTCCCTCCTTCATCTGCCCCCAGTTTATTGTCTCCCCTTCATCTGCTCCCAGTTTAATGTCTCCCCTTCATCTGCCCCCGATATAATGTTCCCCTCTTTGCCTGCCCCTGATATAATGCCCCCCCTTTGTCTGCTCCCATTTTCATGCCCCCCTTTGTCTGCCCCAGGTTCATTCCCCCCTCCATTTCTTCCCCCAGTTTAATGTCCCCTTCATCTCTGCCCCCAGATTCATGTCCCCCCTCCATCTCTGCCCCAGTATAATGTTCCCCCCTCCATCTCTTCCCCAGTATAATGTTCCTCCTCCCTCTCTGCCCACAGTTAAATATCCTCCTCCATCTTACCCTAGTTTCATGTGCCCCTTCAATTTGCCCTCAAAGTTTAACATAAAAAACACTGATACTCAACTTTCCTCGCTCCCCGGCTGCTCTGTCTGCAGTCTCAGTCACGGACTGTTCTGGGAGGCTGCAGGCACGATGCGAGTGACATCATCACATTGTGCCTACAGCTCCCAAAACCAGAGCACAGTGAAGAAATGGAAGCCATCTGTTGACAGCTCCTACTTCATTCACCAGTGTATTCAACTCATCTGCATCCTCTGGACACAGATGGATTGAAACCGGAACATACCTCCCACCGACTGTGACCACGGGACATGACCCACACTCCAGGACTGTCCTGCAGATGCAGATGGACAATGAACCAAAACATACTGCAAAAGCAACCTAGGAGTTTTTTTAAGGCAAAGAAGTGGAATATTCTGCAATGGCCAAGTCCATTACCAGATCTCAACCCAATCGAGCATGCCTTTCAATTCTTTAAGACAAACCCTCAAATAAGCAACAACTGAAAACAGCTGCAATAAAGGCCTGGCAAAGCATCACAAAGAAGGAAACCTACTGTCCGGGTTTGTCCATGTCTTTCAGACTTCAAGCAGTCATTGCCTGCAAAGGATTCTCTACAAATATTTATGGAAATGGTAATTTGTTCAATTATTTTTGAGCCCCTGAAATGAGGAGGTTTTGTAGAAGAACAGTTGCAATTCCTAAATGTTTCACAATATAATTTTTTTTCCACGCCTGCATTTAACTTGAAAGTATAGACTTCAATTGCATCTCAATTGTTTCAAATCCAATGTGGTGGCAGGCAGAGCCTAAGTCATGAAGATTGTGTCACTATCCAAATATTTCTGGATCTAACTGTATATATGTCATGGCATACATTTCATCATATGCTAATTTTAATCTTTTTCCAATTCAGTAATAATGATAGTAATGAGTGATCCGTAATGAGATTAGGGTTACTATTTGTTGCCTAATGCCAATTTAGGTCCTAAGGAAAAATAAGGGAAATACCTGATAGACTTTATGAATCTTTTATGAAGGGATCCATAGACATTCTGCTTTGCTTCAGTGCACATTATTGGTCCCCAGATTAGGATTTTGGGCTGTTCACAGATTACAGTTGTAGCCTGTAGGTTAGTGTTGTTATGACATTCAGTAGAGATTCAGAGATTTGTCTTCTTACAAGATCCTCTTTAACATAAAAAGTCAACATATAATCATATTTCCATCTTTTACTTACTCAAGTGATTAATTATTAGCCAACTTTTTTTTTTATCTAAGTATGTTATTTGATAATTAACAAGTTGAATAAGCATAAGGATATGCACGTGATTTAGTATTTGCGCTTCACTCTAGGTTGAAACGTTCCCAAATAAAGGTGAATATAAATGTCTGAACAATATATTGTATATATTATAACATTAAAAAAATACAGCCTTGACGTTCAGACAGAAAAAAACACCCAAGTTAAACTTTCCCGACTAACAAGTAGTATACTACAGTGGACTCTCGATATAACGTATCGGTATATAACGTATATCGGCTATAACGTATATTTTCTCAGGTTCCGACTAATCTACATGTATTTTTATCCCGTTATAACGTAATATGGTTTGCATATAACGTAGCTCTTTTTCGGATCCCCGCAGCCAATTGCATGCACTTGACTCTGACGAGTCTCTCACCGCACTGCCCTCTGGGTAGATTAGTTCGCCGGAAGCAAGGCGTACATGTCTCGTGTCATGTGAAGTGCCAGTTTCCGTTGTTTATTGACATCGGAATGCCTCCCAAAAAGAGGACTAAGCTTACTGTGCAGCAGAAGGTAAGTCAGACATGGAGTTGCACACTGGTTTTGTGTCTATTGCATCGCGATGTCATTACGTGTCTATTCTCATTGATCAGGTTGAAATCATACGGGAGTTGGAAGGCAACTCTAGCCTCAGACAGACAGATCTATCTATGGTACTACCGTAAATAACGTATTCGGGGTCCGGCATCGTGAAATCCGTTATATACATTTAACATATTCGCCTTATAAAGTATTTATTTTCCCGGTCCCGACGATACGTTATATCGAGAGTTGACTGTACCAACCACTTTGGTCAATGAACTTGAGACGAGTTATCATACCAACATAGGGAAAAGGCCAGCTACAGGCTAGCAGGTGTTAGGATGGGGTCCCGCAGGTTTCCCTTCCAGCACACAGCGCCACCTGCGGATCAACCCAGCTCTCGCCCTCAGCGTCGTGCAGTGGGATGTGTGGAGTCTAAAGTCCAGCTTTCTGCCTACTGAGCATGTTCGGACCTTTTGGAGGCGCTCAGAGGCTAAGTCCCATTCTTCCCCTACTGAGCGTGCTCAGACCTTTTGGAGGTGCTCAGAGGCTGTCCCATTCTCTCCCAACTTAGAATGCTCGGACCTGTTGGAGCCGCTCGGATACTAAGTCCCATTTTGCCCATACTGAGCATGTTCAGTGAAGTTATGGCCACCGCCCTGTGGGCGGGGACTTGCCTTTTTATAGTGTGAGCCAACGCCCACCGGGTGCTCACACTTTAACTAAAATTCTTTGAGACTGGAGGTCAGGGCTAGGTTCCGGTGTTAGGCAGGTTGCCAGACTAGGCTGCTAGGATAGCATTCCTTGGCCCAACCAGGGCACTGTCGTTAGGGACCAGAAAGCTGACTTAACTGCCTGTTCTAATCAAAGAGACCTGAGTGCATTACCCCTGCCAGGCACGTAGCCTGACTAAGGGCTCTGTGCAGTGGTTGCTGTTCCAGCCCGTGGCGCTTCCAGCAGGACTCTGTGGAATATACTATTGTCCGTGTATTGACATGTTAGCTCCAAGCTGTTGTGGAGCATTTTTGTATTGCTGATCAGGGGTGACATTTTTTCCCTTATGCATAGTCTTCACCCCCTTCCCTAAAGTGCATATCCTTCACAGCCTTAAAGCTCAGGAATGAGTTGAGCTACACCTAGATTGAGATACACAGAAGACCCGTACTGGACAACCAGGGAGTAATATTTTCCAATTAGGGATGGACATATCGCATGTGCAGTCAATTTAGCTGCACAAGGCGCAGGGAGGTAATGGGCCCATTCAGCTGACACAAAAGGTTTGCCATATCTAATACAAATCGGCCCAGCTTGCTCTGTGTGATTTGAGTAGAGGAGAGCCTGGTATGGTGTATTTTACAGCAGCAGTGCAGGCGGTCTCAAGCCGCACAGTTCTGCCCGACTGAAGAGTAGAGCATCGCTGCTAAATTTAGTCAGATCACTGATCGGTTGACTCTGCTGAGTTTCTGTCAATCTGTGTTAGGATTCTTTAGCTCCGCCTCCCGACTCAGTGACTGCACACAGTACAGACACAATCCTATCTGTGGTGTATTTGACTGATGCTGTGTGCATAATATTTTATTAGAAGTCAATAAATACACTAATAATAAATATAAAAAAAGAGAGATTGAAGCAAGGGTGGTAGATAACATGATACAGATACACAAGGAGTTAAATTAGAAAATACATCCCACAAATTGTCACACAATTTTTTCCCGAGTACATTAATACCCCACGTGTGGATGAAAACAGTTTGGGTACATGACAGGGCACTGAAGGCAATTAGACTTTTGGAGGAGAGCATCATTTTCAAGTGCCATGATGCACTGGCAGAGACTACAGAGCCCCTGAAGTGCTACTGCAGTGAAAACTACCAACAAGTGATCTCATTTTGGAAACCTAACCGCTCAAACAATTTATTATAGGATATAGTGATCATTTTGACCCCAGAGATGCTTTCCAAACAGTAATACACAGTACATGGTGCAAAATTAAAATTTTAACAGATATCTGCTATTTCAATGCCCTCTATGTCATGCCCAGCTTGTGGCACTGTGAAAAGTCAGCTCTCTAGTTATTATACTCTAGCTTTCTGATTTTAAAACCACCATAAACTATGGCACTAATCCTTTGATTGGAAATATGACAAGGCTCAGAGGTGAAAGAGCTGCAGCCTTTGTTGCCTAAGACCATATTCACATCTGTGCAAAAGTCTCCATTGGAAAATCGAAGTAAAAAGTCCTGCGAGTCTGGTTTTAGTTTAAAAACAGCGGACACCCTATGGATTCCATTATACTGAATGGGGTTCGTCGGGCTGTGTGTGTAACCGCTGTTTTAGCGGTCCATCTCTATCTTGTTTGGGTTTCCCGATGGGCCCGACCAAAAAAAAAAAAAAAATCACCTCTGTAAATATAACCTTATTTTAGAAACTATATCCCTCAAGGAATTTATGACGAGGTATAGTGAACATTTTGAGCCCAAGCGTGCTGCCCAAAAATTAATTTGCAAAGTGAAAAATTGAACGTTTTTAAGAAATATGTCTAAAGTGACCAGCATGTTGTGTTCACTTTGTATCAATAGAGATACGCACCCATAGAACTTTTAAGTAGCTTAGATCAGGTATAACAATGTTGTATACAATGTAAACTGCAGTTTGGGCATACAGCAGAGCTCAAAAGGGAGGAAATAGTGTGCTTTTTTGCTTTTGGACACTATACTGCTCTTGCAGAGGCACAGAGCTGCAAAGCAGGTTCCCAATTTTGTAAACAACACCCCTCAATAAATTTATTAAGGGGAGTAGTGAGCATTTTTATCACTTGAATGTTGCATTTATTCAATTTCCATAAATGAATTAGCAACTGATTTGAGAAAATTACATTCACAGTGCAGTCACATGGGGTGTTTTTTGCTTTTAAATACTTGCCTCCATTGCTGAAATATTGCCATCTGTCAAAATGCAAACATCTCTTTGAAACAATGAGAGCATTGCTACTTACTTCTCTAAAGCGACGGCAAGGCTCTGGTTGCTCTAAAAAGCTAATTTGCATTATGACAAACACTATAATATCTCAGCAATGGATGCACTGATTCACAAGGGGAAAACACTGATTCAGGTGGCCTAACCTACCTAGCTGTGGATCTGGGTTGATATGTTGGGTTCTGACAGACTTTGGTGTTTTGCGTGAAATTATGTCATTTTTGGCTTTTTTTTCCCTTTTGTTTTTGTGTTGTTCCAATACACACATTATTTAATTTTCTGGAAATATTTCAGGAGTGCTAAAACTTACAGACATGACTATACATTTACAGTGGGTATTAAAAGTATTCAGACCCCTTTACATTTTTTACTGTTTCATTGCAGCCATCTGCTAAAATCAAAAAAGTTCATGTTATTTCTCATTAATGTACACTCAGCACCCCCTCAGAAATGTAGATATTTTTGCAAATTTATTAAAAAAGAAACACTGAAATATCACATGGTCATAATTATTCAGACCCTTTGCTCAGCATTGAGTATTTGCACCCTTTTGAGCTAGTACAGTCTTGAGTCTTCTTGGGAATGATGCAATAAGTTTTTCACATCTGGATTTGGGGATAATCTGCCATTATTCCTTACAGATCCTCTCCAGTTCCGTCAGGTTGGACGGTGAACGTTGGTGGACAGCCATTTTCAGGTTTCGACAGAGATGATCAATTGGGTTTAGGTCAGGACTCTGGCTGGACCAGTCAAGAATGATCACAGAGTTGTTCCGAAGCCACTCCTTTGTTATTTTAGCTGTGTGCTTAGGGTCAATGTCTTGTTGGAAGGTGAGCCTTCGGCTCAGTCTGAGGTCCAGAGGTTTTCTTCCAGGATATCTCTGTACTTGGCCACATTCATCTTTCCTTTAATTGCAACCAGTCGTCCTGTCCTTGCAGCTGAAAAACACCCCCATAGCATGATGCTGCCACCACCATGTTTCACTGTTGGGATTGTATTGGGCAGGTGATGAGCAGTGCCTGGTTTTCTCCACACATACCACTTAAAATTAACACCGTAACGTTCAATCTTTGCCTCATCAGACCAGAGAATCTTATTTCTCATAGTCTGGGAGTCCTTCATGTGTTTTTTGGAAAACTCTATTCAGGCTTTCATATTTCTTGCATGAGGAGAGGCTTCCTTCGGGCCACTCTGCCATAAAGCTCCGACTGGTGGAGGGCTGAAGTGATAGTTAACTTTGTGTAACTTTCTCCCATCTACCTGCTGCATCTCTGGAGCTCAGCCATAGTGATATTTGGGTTCTTCTTTACCTCTCAAAAAGGCTCTTCTCCCATGATTGCTCAGTTTGGCTGGACAGCCAGGTCTAGGAGGAGTTTCTGGTCGTCCCAAGCTTCTTCCAGTTAATGATTTTGGAGGCTACTGTGCTTTTAGGAACATTGAGTGCTGCAGAAATTCTTTTGTAAACTTGGCCAGATCTGTGCCTTGACACAATTCTGTCTCTGAGCTCCTTCAGCAGTTCCTTTGACCTCATTATTCTCATTTGCTCTGTCATGCACTGTGAGCTGTGAGGTCATATATAGACAGGTGTATGCTTTTCCCAATCATGTCCAATCAGTTTAATTAAACACAGCTGGACTCCAATGAACGAGTAGAACCATCTCAAGGAGGATCAGAAGGAAATGGACAGCATGTGAGTTAAATATGAATGTCACAGATAAGGTTCTGACCATGTGATATTTCAATTTTCCTTTTTTAATAAATTTGTAAAAATATCTACATTTCTGAGGTTTTTTGTCAAGATGGGGTGCGGAGTGAACATTAATGTTGGCATTAAAGTTTTTTGATTTTAGCAAATGGCTGCAATGAAACAAAGAGTGAAAAATTTAAAGGGGTCTGAATACTTTCCGTACTCACTGTGTATGCATGCATATTTGCAACATCTATACATTTGGGTATATCTAGAAATGTAGATACATACACTTCTAGATATATTTTTACATGTACCTAATTTTTCTGATTTTAAGATGCCCTTTTTTCCCCTCAAATTTGAGAAGAAAATGTGTGGTACATCTTATGGTCCAAATGTTGGGGAGGGGGGCGTAGGAGCGCAGTCGCATCATTGTCCCATTGCTGCCACTGCCAGCCTCCTGCAGTGGAGCTTCCTGCAGCAGCAGGAGTGGGGTTGATTCTGCGGGCCCTGGGCTTGGAGGAGACGGTGTCCCAGCAGTGCAAACCTATCCCGACATCTGCTGTTCTATTACAGTGGATGCCAGGTCTGTGAACATGATGGTGGCCGCTCAGCTGCCGAGCGGTCGCCATGGCTACTGGGTCTCCGCTGATTCAAGCCCCCTAATAAAAAAAAGAGCTAGCTATCTATCTATCTATCTATATATATATATATATATATATATATATATATATATATATATATATGGAGGGGTTGTACATCTCACCCGGACTACTAAGGTGTGTGAGATGAGTAAACTCCAGAAGGAATGTTTGTTCTCAGCAGACAACTTTCGTCTGCTGAGCATTTTGGTAAATGCTCAGTATTGGGCTGGATTTTTAGGAATGGAAGGTAGGTTGGTAGTGGGACCTGTCATTCCACCCCCCTCCAGTCCATACTTTGGGGATGTTCCGGCAGCGACTCAGCTGCAGAGAGTATCCTCGTCAAGGAGGCTTAAGAAGCCAGCTCCAGCAGCAACACTTTGGCAGAGCTTGGCTGGAGAGCTGACAGAGAGGTCATATTTTTGGAGCTGTGTCCTGAATCATTCTACTGGCTTTTGATTTCTGTTATTCTAGGTGAGGTAACCTATTCTATGTTTAGTTAGAGCCTAGCCGGGCAGGTATTTATTTTTGTATTGTTTCCTATTGTTGCTGCACTACCTTTTTTAGTGAAAATAAACTCTACCTTTGTTTTGGACTAAAGAATCTGGACTTTTGTGTCTATTCCACCCCAGACCCTGACACATATATATATATATATATATATATATATATATATATATATACACACACACACACACGCTAAAAGTTCTAAATCACCTCCTTTCCCAAGAATCCATATAAAAGTAGAAAGTTACTGTGAAACACATACACATTAGGTATCCCTGTGTCCAAAAACGCCTTGTCTACAAATTTATAAAGATATTTTTCCCTTAGGGTCAACATCATAGTGGGGGGAAAAAAAGATTAAAAGTGGTGAACTGCTGTTTTTTTCCGCAGTTTCTCCTCTGATTTGAATAAAAAGTGATCAAAGCAATAGACATTCCCCAAAATAGTATAACTAAAAAGTACACCTGGCCCCTCAAAGAAAAATGCCCTATGAATCTTAGCAACTTTAAGAAAATAATTTGTTGCAAAGTTTTAGATCCTTGTTAAGGGGTTAAAATGCAAATAAAGGGTGCATGCACACTACGTAACGCCGGGCGTGTATGAGAGCCGTACATGCCGGCGTTACAGCAGGGCTGCCGAACACTTCCCATTCACTTCAATGGGAGCGCTCGTAAACGCCGCTGTTACGAGCGCTCCCATTGAAGTGAATGGGAAATGTTCGGCAGTCTGCTGTAATGCCGGCGTGTACGGCTCTCATACACGCCCGGCGTTACGTAGTGTGCATGCACCCAAAAGTATATAAATTTGGTATCCCTAGAATCGTACTGAAACATAGAATACAGGTGACATATAATTTTAGCTGCAGAATAGAAGCCGTAAAAACGAATCCCGTAAAGGTCACACAAATAAACTTTCTCCAATTATACCCAATTCTGATTTTTTTTTGCATCTTCCCAGAATAATAAATGGTACCATTATGAAGAACAATTCGTCCCGCACACATTAAGCCTTCACATGGCTTGTGAATGGAAATATAAAAAGGTATGGGGTTTGGGAGGTGGGAGTCAAAAACAGAAATCGAAAATCAAAAAATGTCACCAACAGGAAGGGGTTAATACAATACATCTAATATCCAATATATCTTGATGATAGGTGTGCTTGAGTAGTGGGCAGGGTCTCCTTTAGTAAAATTGTGTCGATCCTTGACACAACCCCCCCCTTCCATAATTCCTGGGGATATCAGGGATTCCCGGAGACTGTGTTTGTCCCTAGGAATGGTGACTTGCTATAGGTGAAACCTGGAGGAGCTGGCTGTTTCGGAATGGCACTGATTAGATGGGATATCTCCTAAATTTTCAGTTTAGAAATATTGATCATTTTAAGTTCTTAGTGTCACCTGTTACTTTCTTGATTTAGGGAGCGTTCACACAACCGTCGGTGTCCGACAGGTAGTGTCCGCTCCTAATGTCCGCTCAAAATCTGGCACGGACATTAGGAGCGGACACTAGCTGTGTCCGTGACACCTGTCATTCACTTAAATGGGCATCGGGTGCGTTCTTTTGCACTCCGTGCCCGTCCTTCCCTGTCCGCAAGTGAAGATGTCCGACTTCTCAAGCGGACAGAAAAACCCGACTTCTCAAGCGGACAGAAGAACCCTACATGTCGGGTTTTTCTTTTTTTTTTATAAATTCTTTATTTATAAACACAGATACAGTAGAAACCGAGCAAACTGTAAAAAACAGGCAAACGATTGTCATAACAACAAAGGGCCCCTGAGACCCAGGAACCGAACAAGACAAGCAAGTAAGACAGACTAGGACGAAACAATATGTACTACAACAGAAGCCGAACCCAGCTAATCCAGGTACGGAAAACACAAAACAGTGGGACAAACCCACTAATGCAAGTCTCAGAGGCACACCGCGGTATGCGCTCAGAGAGCTGCCAATTACAACTAACCGGGGGAGAGGTAGATCAAGAAAAAACCCGAGCTACCCATTCCCACAGCGGCAACTCCTAACAAACAGTAAAAAAAAAAAAAAAAAAAAAAAAGAGAGTGAAGGGGTCACAGCCTAGAGCTAACTTCCCAAAGGCCGTGATCTCTCTCAAACTCGGAAACCACCAGATCCCAGGGAGCCGGAACGCCCCGCATCCAAAAGAAAAACAAAGAACAAAAACGATAACAATGTGACTGTCTGCGGTCCCAGGGGCAGCGCCCCCAAATAGGGGAGCCCCACCACCAGGAGCAGAGAGAGAGAGGATGCGAGGCGCCCCAACCCGCCCAGGAGACGGAGGGGGGGCGAGACTCACCGCGGGCAGGCGGCGCAGACCGAAGTCCAGAACCGCCCACACGCGGGGTACAAAACTTAGCTCTATGCAAAAGAGAGAAAATAAAGCATGAAACAAATTCAAACAGTGGAACAATACGTTTCAGAGGGAAAGCGGATTAGCGACCAGCAGGACCGACCGGCCCAGGAAAGTTCAAGTGACCGTAGGAGGCACCGATCCTTCGGGAGGAACCAAAGGGGAGTCTACAGCTCGGAACCCCTGGCGTGGCAACGGCTGGGAGGAGGGCCCGGTGACAGGCGGAGGGGCAGGGAGAGGAAATTCCAACCAGTCCGGTAGGGATAGGCCCGGGACATCCAGGAAATGGGCCAGGGCCTCCACCTGATCTGGAGAGTGGAGGGTAAAGGTGGCGCCATTGCGGCGTATTTGCAAATGAAATGGGTGACCCCAGCGATAAGTGGCGCCAGAATCCAGGATGAGGCGAAGAACGGGCTTTAGGAGGCGCCGCATAGCCAGCGTGCGGCGAGAAACGTCCGGGAGAAGAGTAATTGAACCATCCAGGAACGGAACCGGGCCATGACGCCACGCAGCTTGGAGAATGTCTTCCTTTTCTCTGTAATAGTGGATACGGCAAAGAACATCTCTGGAATCGGAGGAGGAGGCCCTCCCTGGCCCCAAGACACGGTGGATCCTGTCAATATGGATGTCAGTGTCCGTCGGCTTAGACAGAACAGTGTTGAAGACGGAGATAGCGATGGAGGGGAGTTCTTTAGTAGGGACAGCATCAGGGATACCCCTCAGTTTAATGTTGTTCCGGCGTCCCCTATTTTCCTGATCATCGACCTGCAGCAGTAGGTGACGGTTAAGCGACCGTTGGGTAGTTAGGGTTTGCTCCACCACAAGTAGACGCTGATCAAGGGAATCCGTGCGGAGTTGATGGGATGAGACTTGAGACGACAAAGAATGCAAGTCCGCCTTGAAGCCGGAGAGAATTTGATCCTGTCTTTCCTCAACCCTGCGGACCATTGCCTCCATGTCCATTTTAGTAGGCATAGTACGGAGCAATTCCATAATATCTGACAACTTAGGGCGTTTGGACCGACTCCGGGATGGTGAGGTACAGGAGGAAGAATCAGAAAAAACAGGAACCGTGGGGGTCCGCAGGGTAGTGGGAGTAGCAGAGAAATCCATGTCAGGATCAACCTGAGGCGTGGGCTGAAAGGGGTCGCCTCTGGCAGGTAGAGACCACTGCAGCCCTGGGGAGACAGATGAGGAAGGAGCCACGTGGGATAGGGCCCCCGGTGTCCCATAGGATGTAATGGGAACCAGAGAAGAGGACACAGCAGTGGGGGCTGGGGGGGCATCAGATACAAGTCCTTGGGAGGAAGGGACCAAAGGTATCAGCAGGGGGGGCACCCCACCCAAGTCCTGGGAGTGAGGGGGGGCTGAGTCCTGTGCAAGTCCTCCATGAGGTGGTATAGAGCAGGTAGAAACAGCCTGGGGAGGGCCAGGAGGGGAGCTGCCGGAAGAAGAGGGGGGGAGGGGGGACGCCACGAGGTCCGCTCCACCACCATACTGAAGGCCGGGTACCTGAGCAGTAGTGTGCCGGGGAGTCCCCACGTCGGGAGGGAGAAGAGCCGGTGCCGGAGGACGCAGAGAGTCGGCTGGGTCCAGGATCTGGAGCGGAGGGGACAGCTTCTGCAGCATCGCTGCCTCCGAAGTTCTGGCAGGAGCGCGCGCCGGCGCCATTTTGGAGCCGCCAGGCATGGGGGCTGAGGAGGCCGCAGACAGGAGGAATCGTGCCAGGGGAGGATCGATCCGGGCCGAGACGGTGGACTTGCGGCTCGCACGTCGCACCATACTGGAGCGGGGAGCAGGTAGGCTCTGTGACCCGAGTAATCCGGGGAAATTGCCGCTGGAGTCCGGGAGCTCTGGAGGACCACGTCTTCACGCTGCCATAGCTAGGCCACGCCCCCATGTCGGGTTTTTCTGTCCGCTTGAGAAGTCGGACATCTTCACTTGCGGACAGTGAAGGACAGGCACGGAGTGCAAAAGAACGCACCCGATGCCCATTTAAGTGAATGACAGGTGTCAAGGACACAGCTAGTGTCCGCTCCTAATGTCTGTGCCAGATTTTGAGCGGACACTAGGAGCGGACACTACCTGTCGGACACCAACGGTAGTGTGAACGCCCCCTTACATAACTTTACTGTTTCTCTTTCTTGATGTCACAATTTCATTGTTGAGGAGGCTATATAAATTGGATATTGCTGAAATTGTACTGACATATAAAAAAAAGTTACCATGTTATTTATACTGCATGGCAAGCTTTGTAAAAAAAACAAAAAAGCCATAATTGCTGGGGCGGGGGTTTCATATCACTTTTTAAAAAAAAAAAAAAAAAAAAAAAATGGAACAAAAAGTGAACAAAATATCGTATTTTATACCTCAAAATTTAGGTTTTTTTTGTAAACGTATATTTCTTGAGTAAAAGTAGTAAAACATAAAACCTATAACGTGTTCATACAAAATGTAAAAACAGCCCTGTGATGGCCGTTTAGAGAACACATTAATACCAATGGGTGTATTCCATTTTTTGACAGTCCATTTTCATAGACCTTCATACATAGGACATTTTCGGCTGTTTTTATGGTCATGTGGACCTAACAGAAGTCAACGGGGCTGTTTTGAACAGCTGTCAAAATGTAATAGCATTATGGCCATTGAATGCTTCTAGGAAACACAGTGTTCCTGTGACGCAGTAGCTCTCTAAACAGGAGAGACACAGTACACTGCAGTCTTGCTTCTGACAGCACATTACCTAACTATGCCAAATCGCATGGATCCTGAACAGCTCATTGCATTTATCTAAGACCATCTTGAAAGGGAATGTATAAGTTGTGTGAGCATGCATCAGGGTACACCCCAGGTTTTGTGATCACAAGGGAAAATACACCAAAATTGATCTCCCAGAATTCCCCCCCAATCCTAAGAGCTAGAGGGAAAATAGTAGGGAATTTGGTATACCCTATGCTTAAATATTCACTTTTCACCATCTGTTGTGCATTTACTATCTTGTACTTACACCCCTGGAAACTTAATGACATTACAACCCTTGGTAAATTCCTTGAGGTCTACAGTTTTCAAAATGAGTTTACATTGCGAGCGATTCCACTTTTCAGGCACCTAGGAGCAGGGCTGGTTTAACTATAGAGCCAAGGGTACACTTGCATATGGGTCCTATGGTAGTGGGGGCCCTGTTGAGATAGTCCTACATATGTTGTCCTACTGGGCTGCCCAAATTGTATATAATAATGAAGTTTCCCTGGGAACTGCAGGGACGATGTGATGATGTCACGCCTGCAGCTCCCTGAAGACTCCAGACCTGAGACTGCAGGGGAGAAAGGAGAGGTGATTATTAGTGTTTTATTTTTCTCTTTTTATATGGTAGGAGAGGGACATTAAACTGTAGGGATAACTGCAGGCATATGAAGATGACCATGTATTCATTTTAAAGAGGAGTATCTCATCTTTAAAATGATGCCAAGATATCATCATGATGGCCCTTAGAAATCCAGAGCAATTCGCTGGTGATAACAATGATCTCAATGCAAATCTCAATTCCCGAGAGCATTTTTAACAGTAAATTTCTCCCAATCTATAAGGGCTTTCACGAAGATCTTGGTACCATTTTAAAGATGAGTTTCTCCTCATCTTCATAACCCTAAGGGATCCTGAGATATGGGGCTCTAAAGTTCCCTCCCTTCCTATCTCAGGCAGCATTTTAGAGCTACCTGGGGGAGGAAAGAGGGGAAAGAGCAGAGCCACAGACTTCAGCGACAATGAGAAATCATCATTGTCTTTGCATTACCTGTGTGTCACTCCAGGGGGAGGGAGAGTGAGGACTTCTGTCCATGTTATCCCCTCTCCTATCAATCAGGGAACATATTATACTTTTGCACTATGATTATCCCATAGAGGCATGATGTAATACCCCTCTGAGCCTAATCATAGGGTTGTTCTTATGTAATACCACTCTGAACATAACCAGGAAGTTATGGCGCTGTGACCCAGATGCTTACCATCGTCCAGGACGCAGCACTAAAAGAGTTGTGCCAAACACTTAAACAATACATACTCAAAGTCATCAATAAATTTACATTTGACCCATACCTGATCTTTATAGAGTAAAATATGCCGACCGCCTCTATAGTAATATCCATTACATACTATAATAATAGGAATAATGGTCATTAGAGATGAAAATATAAAACATTTCTGACAGGCCGCAAAGTTCTGTCAGTCAGATAACACATTTTCAACCACTGAATGCCACCATATAAAATCCCAGTTTTGGGCAGCTTTCAAATGGGTATAATAGCAGGTGGTAATGTAGGGGGGCCCACTTATGAAACCTTTGCATTGGGCCCACCAATGTGTTAAAATGGCCCTGCCTTAGAGCTGAGATGTAGCAGAGCTGTCTCAACTCTGCTATACCTGAGATCGGACCACAATGGAGACTGCTGTGGACCGATCTTAGACTCCGCCTCCTCACAGACAAGCCTCCGGCAGAACCAGCATTAATTGGCCGAATGCTGTACACTGTATGGCATTTGGCCAATCAACACTGGTCAATGCATTCCTGTGGGAAAAAGTCAGCTCCCACATTATTAGTGGCGTAATATAGGGACTTGGGCATGTTAGGTGTAATCAGATTTTATTGAAATTTTTTGCAATAAGGGGTGAAACAGATACACAAAATAATGGAACAATAGGGAAGAGGGGAACAAGACTTATATGTAAATAATGTGACCACGCAGGGCCAAAAAAGCAGGCAATGGAAAACATGGGGAAAACCCCAACATAATGGGCATCAACCAAAATAGAAAGTGAGTAACAAGAAAGACAAGGGGAGGGGGGAAAGGACGAAGACACAAGACACAAGGGGAAAACAGGACAGGCAAAAGGTGCAACGAAAACAGAGAGAATTAAAGGAGGGTGGACTCAGAAAGGGGGCAAGGCCCGGAGCAACAGATCACACAGGAAGCTAGGAGATCATGCGAAAAGGGCAGTGAAGTCTGACGACTCCTGGAACACCACCCACGGGGGACTTGGGCATGTTAGATGCCCCCAGGCATGCTTCCCTTGCTGTCCCAGTTGCATTCCAGAGGTGTTGTCATCATTTGCTGAGGTGTCATAGTGGACTTGGTGACTCTCCTGAGTCGAATAGTGGTTTCCCCTGAAACAAAGCTTTTTCCCCATAGACTATAATGGGGTTCGATATTCGTTCGAATATTGAAGGGCTATTCAAATCGAATATTGAATATTTCACTGTTCACTCATCTCTAGTCCCAATGGTAATAAAATCTGTGAAACAGCTGTGGAGTGAAAATGCTCACAATACTACTTGATACATTCCTTGAGTGGTGTAGTTTCTAGAGATGAGCGAACACTGTTCGGAACAGCTGTTCCAAACAGCACGCTCACAGCACGCTCCCATAGAAATGAATGGAAGCGGCCGGCACGTGGGGGGTTAAGCGGCCGGCCGCCGGCAAACTCTGCGTGCCAGGTGCTTCCATTCATTTCTATGGGAACGTGCTGTTTGGATCAGCTGATCCGAACAGTGTTCGCTCATCTCTAGTAGTCTCCTAAATGAGGTCATTTTTGGGCCATTTCCATTGTACTGGTATTTTAGGGGCTCTGTAAATGGCCAGCAAAATTTATCCTTCAAATGCCCAGTGGCACTCCTTCCCTTGTGTGCAAATTTTGAGCCTAAATTAAGGTGTTATTGAAAAAAAAAATTTAAATGCCTAAATTTCATTGCCATATTATTTTAATTCCCATTAAATGATTAAAGGAATAACAAAGGTTCCAAATGCTGTTTTGAATTATTTCAGGAGTGCAGTTTTGAAAATGTAGTGATTTATGAAGGTGTTAGGAAACAGATGCAACACTGAGCAAATAGTGAGTACCAGTTCCCAATACACTGATCAAAATGGCATAATACTGCACTGAGCGTCCTGTGCACCCCGGGCTGCACCAACCCCAACCCTCCAGAGATGTTCACCAGTGCCCCTGATAGTGGGGATGGACTTGGAGGCTTCCATCGGGCAAGGCAGTACGGGTCAGGGAGAGCGGCACGCACAGCGCACCAAAGTCACAGCAGAACCTATTTAGGCTTCCGCAGGCCACATGACCCTTGTGCCAGAAGGCCACAGTCCGGTTCAGAAGGGGGCTGGCAACCCCACATGCCAACGTGGAAGTTTCAGCCCATCCCCTTAAGAACCTGGAAGGAGAGGGCCGCGGACAAAGAGAGAAGAGGTCCAGCAACCCCCGCATGCCGCCGCGGAGGTTTCAACCCAACTTCTAACAGGAGATTTCTAATATATAGGCCTTTAAAATCCCCTTCAGAATTGAAGTGATTACTACGAAATGAGTTTGAGAAATTTTCTTGTAAATTTGGAAAATTGCTGTTATACTTGCAAGCTTTCTAACATCCACAATAAATTGAAGGAGGATTAAAAGATGATTGCAATATAAAGAAGAGATAAGGTAGATAATATGTATTAACTCATTTGGGTGGCATGACTAAAAGTAGAGCATTTCATATTTTGAAAACTTTGAATTTCCAGATTTCAACCAAATTTTCATTTTTTTCATAAAAAAAACACAAGAAATATCTACTAAACTTTATGACTAGAGATGAGAGAAGGTTTTGGAGAAATTGATTTTGCTGCTTCTCTGGATTTCCCCCCAAAAATTGATTCTATCCGAATTAATTAACTGCAAATAGCGTTAAAAAAAACAGCTATTTCCTGGCTGCAGAAAGCCTGTATAGTGGTGGAGAACACTGTGCCTTGCAGTAACACGCATAGGGAGTCTTATGTGGTAGTCAAACAATACAGTGAAACAGTATGACACACACATGACAGTCTTCATTTCTTAGAACCGCCTGTGTCAACCCGCAAAGAGCTCGTGAACCGCATCCAGGCTGCGTTTGTCGTGGTGAGGGTCATGTCAGGAGTCTGTGAACAGGTGCGTCAATCCATCTCCCGGCGTTGCACTGCTTGCATCAAGGCAGGCGGCCAGCATTTCGAGCAACTCTTATAAATAAGGAACAGTGATTAAACTGATTTCCCATTAAAGCGCTTTCTCTTCTTCGTTTCTCCTTTCACATGGCGCAGCGAGGGATAGGAAACCGACATCTCGGTCTACCTGCAGTGCCACAACGGTGCATTTCCGGGCACATGTTCATTAATAAAAAATGCTTCATATACCGGATAAAGTCCACCCTTTCATTTTGTGTACTTACTTTCCGGACACCCTGTATGTAGTGTCCCAGAGGATGCAGGTGTTATAGTAGGACCTAATGGGGGTAGTAGTCCCTCTGATAGCTCAGCTATTAGAATGTTCACAGTAGCTGACGGTACAGACTGCGGAGCACCCCTCAATGGACACACAGCAAGTAAATTTTCAAAAAGTAGTATAGCAAAAGACATAGTCCTTTGTTAACAAAACGTTTCTTTACTGAGGAGAACTTCCCTAAAGTGCAGCAATACCTCCCACTGATACTGTCTCTTATGTACAATACAGCGGGGTGCGTGTAAGGAGGATTCCCTTATAAGGGCTAGTTCACACAGAGTTTTTTGGCATCAGCATGATGGACACCTTTCATAACAGACATTAACAGACACTAACTGATGTTAATGTGTCTGTTTTTTTTAACTGATCCATTTAATGGACACACTAGCTTCATTAGTGTCCGTTATTGTCAGTTAGTGTCCGTTTTTTTATACTGTTTTTTTCTGGATTGTTTCTGCTTTCTGAGCATGGGCAGAAAAAAATGGACACAAAATAGCAGACAGTAACTGATGGTTATCAGTTACTGTCCGTTATAAGTCCGTTGCCCATAGACTTTAATGTTAAAAAAATAAGGGGCACTTGTTGTCCGTTTTTTTTTAACAGACAGAAAAGTCCTGCATGTAGGATTTTTTGTCCACTGGAAAAAACGGACTTCTGACGGATTGGGTGTAGACGGACACAAATAAAATGAATGGAAATGTTAACGGATTTGTGACGGTTCAGCTAGTGCCCGTTGCTAAAATCTGCTACGGATACTGCTAACATCACTAACTGTAGTGTGAACGCCCCTGAAGTATAAATCCTGCCTCTACACCTAGATGTCATCATATCACAGATGTATCAATATAATAATAAAACATGGTAGTTTCTTCAGTAATCTATCCAGTTATTATCTGGATGTAAACACTAGAAGAGATGCTGTACATTGCCTATCTGCATGCAGTAGAGTGTGATGTGCGGCACTCATGAAGGAGTGGGCTGGCTAGCGACCCCCCCTGGCTCTGGGGTCTAGTGGGATATTCACCTGCTCCCCTGTGGTCCAGTCCAAGCATACATACCGACAATCTATTTTCAGAGCACCTCCCTTCTATCGTTATGTTCAAATGGAGGTGTTTGAAGCTGATTTTTGTGCAGATTCTGCTACAAGATCAGCTCTAAATTTCGTATGAAATCTCATTAATTTTAATGAGAGGCCAAGGCAATTTTTTTTATGCTTTTTTTTTTTTTTCAGATAGCAGAAGAAAAAAGTGTAGTTTACACTCTTTAAGTAGATTCTGCCTGAAACTCCAATTAACATGAAAGGAAGGCAGATTTTGGAAATATTTTATTAAGCAGATTTTTAGAATAAGGCCCAGAATCTGCCACTGACTTTGTGGCGAATTCTGTTCCAAAATCAGTGGCAGATTCCATCCTCATTCAATCCGCTGTTTAGGTGGTGAGATGGTGGCAGAAATGAAGATGAATCCAAGGTGGATGTCCACTTCATATTTCCATACCTCCCAAATTTTGATGAACTGAAAGAGGGACAAAATGTGCAACGCGCTTAGAGCGCCGCGTCAAATTTAGCTCCACTCACTTTTATGTAGACTCTGCCCATTCTCATTCATTTTCCATGTGCCCCCACACAGTATAATCCTCCTACAGTCACCCGTAAATTATATGTCCCACCTCTATCTCTCCCCCAGTTTCATTTACACCCTTCATGTGCCCCCAGTTTCATGTCCCCCCTCCATCTCTGTCCCAGATTCATGCCCCCCATCTCTGCCCCTGTTTCATGTCCCCCCATCTCTGTCCCCAGATTCATGTCCCCCCATCTCATCCCCCCATGTCCCCCCATCCTCCAGACGCAGATCTGAGATGAAATCGGGACATACCTCCCTCCAACCGGGACCGCGGGACACGTCACTGAAATCGTGAATGTCCCACGGAAATCGGGACGGTTGGGAGGTATGTATTTCTCTTCATTTTATGACTTTTGGACGGTATCAAGATCAGCCTCAAAATGTGCTCCAAATTCCTAAAGATTTTTTCTCTCTGAAACATTATGTGTCAAATTCCTCCATGTGAACCAGCTCTAAAACTCCATTCCTTAAATGAGTTCTCCATGAAGTATGTTGTCACTTTACCTCCTCAGGAGTTTTGTATGTGACAAGCCCAGGCGTTTTGGGTTGCTTTCGATCCCAGGTCACATGATTAGAACCAGAACCCAGCACTTGAGTCGCTCTGCCTCCTCTCCCATGTACACTGTGAGTTACCTGTATCTTGGAGGTTGGCTGAATACATGATTATAATAGCAAAGATAGCCCCCACAATAAAGGTAACTAGCAGTTAAGACAGGAGAGGAGGAGGGAGGCAGAGTGACTCGAGCACCAGATGCTGGTTCCGATCACATGTCATACAAAACCCAGGAATAAGTGATTATAGTCTCCTTGGGGAACCCATTTAAATCAATTTTTGGTGTTCAAATGAAACTGATAGTTGCTCCAAACCACATTCATCTACCTTAAAAAAAAGTGTTTTAAGTTAACATTATTTGTAAATACACTACATAATTCAAAAAAATTAAAAAAAGTTCTGTGACAGCATTCAAGATAATAGAAATAAAACCACTCGGTTAGTTGCACAGCATAACTCCATCTCCCATTTGGGGTTACTCACAAAGAAGAAAAGCAGTCCTTTCTGTCAGCAACCATATAAAGCATAGCAGGAATTTTTTTTATTCAAACCATAGCATCATACACCACTTATCGACTTTTCTGCTGTGTGTTATCAAGGTGGAATGGATCTGGAAGCCCCATAGACATAAATGTATCATGTGTGGGGAATGAAGCAGCAATGGTGCAGACCCAACCAGTCAAAGACAGGGACAGAAAATCTGGTGCAACACAGGTTTATTTAAAAAAAACAGTAAAAGAAATAAACCTTCACTTTAGGTACAAGATAGGCAAAATAAAATACAGCCTTAACTTCAGGAAAAAATGTCAAACCCTGCTTGTCTGAGCACTAACTTAAACAGTATGAAGCTAACTATACGTGCAGCTTACTACCAGCCACACGAGCAAACAGATAACACGATTAAATCTCACCAGTCTCTGAGTTGCAGGACAGCCCCAAACAACTCTTCTCACTCCCAGGATCTGCCCTGAAGTGCAGGCTCTGCAGCAATTTATGGCCCGATAATGAGCTCAGGAGCCACACCTGGGGCTGAAGCCTATTCAAGACCCACACTAGACCACATGTATGTCAGAAACCTGGGGGTGATATACCGTGACTCCAGCTCTCTGCCTGTCACCTTCTCACACATGATATGCACTTCAATGACAATCGGATGTCACTCTGAGTGTCATCCGACTGCATCCCATGATGGCCCTTAACTCGGATGCACACTTGGCTGTGTGCATGGACCTTTATAGTCATCATGCACTAGCTACATCCAGAGGTGCATTTACAAATCAGCAGCACTCCTTGCTGGCTCAATGTATATAAATAGTGTGAGAGAGTGAAAGGTGCAGTCTGGGAAGACAAGTATGTTCCAGGCAGGCACCTAAGGGGTGTGTGGCTTTATGTCTAAAGTCACCAGGGAATTGTGTAAACTTTTTAATATCAAACAGTTGCGTACATCTGTTTACCATCCCCAGACAGACGGGTTAGTAGAACGGTTTAACAAAACCTTAAAAAACATGCTAAAAAAGGTGGTAAGCAAGGATGGAAAAGACTGGGATGTTCTGTTACCCTACTTGATGTTTGCCATCCGTGAGGTACCGCAGGCTTCCACTGGGTTTTCTCCTTTCGAGATGGTTTACGGCAGACATTCTAGGGGTCTCTTGGACATCGCCAAAGAGACGTGGGAGCAAGGATCCACTCCTCACAAAAGTATTATTGAACATATTGCTGGTATGCAGGGCAGGATAGCGGCAGTTATGCCCATGGTTACAAAGCATCTGCAGGAGGCCCAAAAGGCTCAGAGCCGTGTGTACAATAGGTCGGCAAGGGTAAGGACCTTTAAACCCGGTGATCAAGTACTTGTTCCCACAGTGGAGAGTAAGTTTCTGGCCAAATGGCAAGGCCCCTATGAGGTAATGGAAAGGATAGGGGAAGTGAACTACAAGGTTCGTCAGCCAAGTAGGAGAAAATCTGAACACTTTTATCATGTAAACCGGCTAAAGGCGTGGAAAGTCTGCTAACAGAAAGGTCTCCAGTTAAACTGTCTCCCGTGAAATCCCCACAGGCTGTAGTTGGGACTACTGAGGTAGCAGCAGGAGTAGGAATATCAGAAACCCTCACAAAAAAACAACAACAAGAGTGCAAAGAGTTTGTAACTAGGAATACAGATGTGTTCTCTGAGCCCCATGTGAAAGTACGGATGAGGCCATACCGGGTCCCTGAGACTCGCCGACAAGCCATTTCATGGGAGGTGCAGAAAATGTTAAAATTAGGAGTCACTGAGGAGTCCAAAAGCGAATGGGCCAGTCCCATGGTTCTACTACCCAAACCGGATGGGACATTGCATTTCTGCAATGACTACAGGAAACTACATAAATGAAGTGTCTAAGTTTGATGCCTACCCCATGCCTCGGGTAGACAAACTTATTGAAAGACTGGGAGGGGCCCGGTACTTCTCTACGCTTGATCTCACTAAGGGATATTGGCAGGTACCCCTAACGGATAGCGCCAAAGAAAAGGCTGCCTTTATCACCTCTGAGGGACTTTTTCACTATGTCGTGTTACCGTTCGGGCTCCATAGGGCCCCAGCCACGTTCCAACGGTTAATGGACATAGTTTTGAAACCTCATAGAAAATACACCTCAGCGTACCTGGATGACATCATCATTTTTAGCAATGACTGGGAGAGTCAGTTGGCCAAGGTACAAGCTGTAGTGGATTCGTTGAGAGCAGCTGGCCTGAATGCCAACCCAAAAAGTGTGCTTTGGGGATGGAGGAGACACGCTATTTGGGGTATGTGATCAGCCGTGGTATAATCAAGCCCCAGATTAACAAGGTCAACGCTATCCGGGAATGGCCTCGACCTCTGATCACCAAACAAGTTAGGTCATTCCTGGCCATTGTTGGGTATTACAGACAGTTTATACCCAATTTTGCCACAGTATCTGCTCCCCTGACGGACCTTCTAAAGGGTAAAAAGTCTGTTATGGTGCAGTGGAATGACAAGGCCGAAAGTGCTTTTCAGGTGCTAAAGGAGGCCTTGTGTGGATCGCCTGTCCTCATTACGCCCAACTTTAGGATGGAGTTTGTGGTCCAGACAGATGCGTCAGATGTAGGGCTGGGAGTTGTCCTGTCTCAGCAAGTGAATGGAGAAGAGCATCCAGTCACCTACCTGAGCAGGAAACTCACAGCAGTAGAAAAGAGTTACAGCATAGTAGAGAAAGAGTGTCTGGCCTTAAAATGGGCATTAGCAGTTCCGTCTGGGGACCGACCACTCACCCCTCACTTGGATGAGCAGGACCAAGGACAAGAATGCCAGGGTTACTAGGTGGTTCTTGTCACTGCAGAACTTTAAATTCACAGTGGAGCACAGAACCGGGAAACTGCAAGGCAATGCGGATGCCTTGTCCTGAACTTATTGTTTGGTGACTGGAGTTCGCCCAGAGGGGTCAGAACTGAGGAGGGGGGTATGTGAGAGAGTGAAGGGTGTAGTCTGGGAAGACAGGTATATTCCAGCCAGGCACCTAAGGGGTGTGTGGTGAGACCCACACCAGGGGGGTCAGCTGATTAATCAGGCCCTAATAACAGTCTGAGTGTGAAGACTAGCAGGGTGGCACCACACTGACAGAGTTGAACTGTCCAGACCAGACCTCCAAAGCAGGTATTGTCCCACCCGTTGCTGTTGCCAAGGTGGGAGACTGGTAGCCAGTCTCCTGTATAGTCAGAGAAAAGTTTCCTTACGTTTAATTTAGTTTTCTCTGTCGAGAAGGATTTTGTTTTGTTTATCCTGTGGCTTTGCAAAAGTAGTGAATGCATTACATGTGAATAAAGCCTGAACTTGTGTGCAATCCAGTGTCTGTGTCCCTGTTTCCTGCACTGCTACAAGCATCTACCTGAGCGATTCCCCACAATAGCTTGTCCTGGTAAATTACACACTGGGACATGGTCTACATGCCTGACCGGCAATCTGATGTACCGTGTTTCCCCGAAAATAAGACAGTGTCTTATATGAAATTGTCATCTTAAATATAGGACCTGTCTTATTTTCGGGGGACGTCTTTATTACAACTGGCAGTCATGCCGGCACTTCCTTAGCGGAGCGTAAGCATAACTGCCGGTTGTAGGTAGTGTAGGGGAGGGGGGGAAGGTATCCTACTTACCTTTCCCATCTTCCTAGCAGCGCAGGTGCTGCTGTTCGTCCCGGCAGTGGTGGGTGGGGCTTAGTGAGGCTTCGGGAGCAGGGCTTAGTGGAGCTTTCGTTGGCGGGGCTAAGCGATCCCCACTTCACTGACACAGCAGCCAGCTGGATGTCGTGCTCTGTGCTCCGTGTGCACAGCAAAGCCGGCTACTGTCTTTTCTGTATACCGGCTGCTGCCTCTGGGATTAGCTGGGAGAGCTCATCCTACAGCAGCAGGGACAGTGGACACAACAGCAGAGGCAGCAGCCGACTTTGCTGTGCACACGATTTTTGGGCATGCCTTATTTTCGGGGGGTGCCTTATATTAGGCAATTCAACAGAAACCCCCGCATGCCTTACTTTCGGGGAAACACAGTAGTAAGAATAATACTCTCTTTAAACTTTATTATTGCCTTTTGTTGCTATTGCGTGTCAGGAGAATTTCGAAACATATGCATTCAATAGAAAGCTGCAATGTATGCCACTACAGTGGCTTGCAAAATTATTCATACCCATGAGACTTTTTCTCATTTCGTCACCTTACAACAACAAACTTAAAAGTATTTTATTAAGATTTAAGTGAAAGACCAACACAAAGTAGTAGATAATTGTGAAGTATAAGGAAAATGATACATGGATTTTCAAAATTTTAATCAAATAAAAATCTGAAGTGTGACGTGCAAAAGTATTCAGCCCTCTATATCAATACTTTGTAGAGCCACCTTTTGCTGCAATTACAGCTTCAAGTCTTTTATCTGCAGCTACAGATTTTTGCCCATTCTTCTTGGCAAAATAGCTCAAACTCAAACAGCCAGATTGATTGGAGAACGTCTGTGAACAGCAATTTTCATGTCTTGCCACAGTGGGGTTTAGGTGTGGACTTTGACTGGGCCATTCTAGCCTAACCCCACTTTAGGCCAGAGCCCCATGTGGCATAGACGCAGCAGAAAAAAATGCAGCAGACTGGGTCCGGCCGTGAGCGTTTTATGCTCTCCGCTGCGAAACCGTTTTTTTAAATCCGGACACAGAGTACTGCATGTCCGACATTGTGTCCGGATTAAAAAAACCCGGTTTCCGCTCACAGTCGGACAGCTTTCTCACCCATTCAAATGAATGGGTGAGAAAGAATCCTGCAGGTTTCCGTATCCTGCTCTGTTTTATGCAGGAAACGGAAACGTGCATAACGGAGTGCCAGGCGCAGATGTGAACAAGCCCTTATACTACAAGCTACAGTATCAAGAGGATATAAAGGAATAAAATATAAATATATTTATAAAGCATACCTGAAATTCTAAAACAATCTTTGATAAATGAACAATAGATGTCGATACAAAAAACTTTATAATATATATTGTTAAAGAAATACGTTCCTGAACCTCTTATCAGACTGAGCTACTTTTTTTTTTTTCTTTTTTACATAAAAATCTATGGAGAGGGGAGGGCAATGGGAATGAGAAGGCGGCTGCTGGAAAGACATACAGATAACTGCAACTGTTAAACTCTGCTACATTGTGAGTCAAGTAGCTCTTTAACATGCCTATGTTTTAAGATATGACTCTACAACTGCACAGAATGAAGCCTTGTGTGAGAAGTGAATATGGAGACTAACTCAATATAAGGCTAAGTTCTGTTAATATGGCCCTTTGCTCTAATCCATTATAGGATGAAAGCAATGGACTAAAATGTTTTATCCACTTTCTAATACAGATGGCCTATCCTTTCGAGCAGGGCCATATGACATATGAGCAGCGCTGTCCCACTAAATGCTATGTAAGCTTTACCAGGAACAACCCTATGCCCGAACAGCTGATCTGCGGGGTCTCGGTAGTTGGACCTCTGTAGAGCTAATATTGATTGCCTAGTTTAGGATAGGCAATCAATATTAGAAAGTGGACAACCCCTCTAACTGGGATTCACTTGCATACCTCCCAATTTACAAAGGACAGAAAGAGGGACAAAATATGCCCAATCCTCCAGTTGCCCTCAGTTTAATGTCACCCTCTAGTTGTCCCCATATTAATGTCCTTCTCTAGCTACCCCCAGGTTTAATGACCCACCTCCTGTCAGTCTTAAGCTACAAAAGCTTAACATAAAAACCAGCTCACCTCTCCTCGCTCCCCTGCTGTGCAGTCTGCAGTCTCTTGTCCCGGGAGCTGCAGGCATGATGTGAGTGAGCTGGAGCACAGTGGTGAGGCAGGAGGCGTCCACTCCTGCTTCACTACTGTATAATCCAGACACAGATGAGTTGAATCCTGCTGACTGGGACAAGGCTCACAATCCAGGACTGTCCCACAGAATTCGAGACAGGTGGGAGGTATGCACTTGTGGGTACAGGATACATAAAGATTGGTGTTGATAACAACACTCTTCATAAATCTTCTTTACTGTATGCAGTGTAGGGCAGCTAGACTCCATCCACCAGTTTGCAAAGAACTATGAATTCCAAATATCGCATGCAGCGGGGAAAACTGCAAAATATTTCAGGCTATAAGTCATGTATGGCCTGAGTATTATGACATAACATAAAGAAATAACTTTCACACTAACGTTGGCCTAGCTATAATTCCAGGGCCAGAACAAAGGATAGGCGAACCGCTACGACAGTGCTCACATATGGAGCCCAAAGGACCTTATTAACTAGTATGGGATCCATTGGTTGTGCTAAAACCGCCGGACGAAAAAGTCCGACTTGCAACATTTTTTTGTTAGGCAATTTTCAACCCTGTGACGGAGTCTCTAAACAGAGTCTAAGGCTCCGCTCCCACGGAGTAACGCGCTGTGCATTCAGACAGATGCCATTCATTTCAATGTGTGCCAGCTCACGTGCGCTACACATTGAAATCAATGGGTTAAAAAGCCTCCCATTGATTTCAATGTGTAGCGCACGTGAGCTGGCACACATTGAAATGAATGGGATCTGTTTTGAGCGCTCACACTCTGTGTATACGTGTCTGAATGCATGGCGCGTTACTCCGTGGGAATGGAGCCTAAGGCCTGGTTCACATCTGCCTTTGGTATTCTGTTCTGGGTGTTTGCTTGGGGACCCCCCTGAATGGAATACCGAACGCATTAAAAAGCGGTGAGCAATGAGAACACACAAACCCCATAGACTATAATGGGGTTTGTGTGTTTTCCACACGAATCATGCGGAGACAAAAGTACAAGGTTAGGCAGGGAGGTATGGATGATTTGAACAGGGTGCCACGCAAGGTGGGGATAACCTTTGTGGCTAAAGAGTGGGGGTATCTGCTTGCCAGGAGCCGCCATTTTCGTAGCAATGGAGACGTGATCGATAGAGCATCGTGTGTTTGTGTAAACACCTTTATTGAAACGGGCCGTTCTGTCATTCAAACACAGAGACGTTTCCGGAATCATTTCAGCATTGGCCATCATGGTTGTGCACCGAAGTTTGACACGATAATGAAGTGGGTGAATAACTTTCAACGAACAGGTTCTTTGAGACTCGGAACTGCACGACTGTCACAACATCTACAGCAGTGTATGGACAAAAACCGACACCAATTAACAAATGTAATTTTTCATATGTAATTAATGTTTTAATTTCTTTTTTCTTTTGTTTTTCTTTGATTTTTGTAATGGCAACATCCAAGCTACACATTGAAAAAATAAAATTTGAGTTTTGTTGAAAAATGAGTGTGTAACTGTTATTTCAAATCATTCATACCTCCCTGCCTAACCCTGTACTTCAAGTACTACATGATTTGTGCGAACAACGCATGGAAAACACACGGATCCCATTATAATCTATAGGGTCCGTGTGTTTTCATTGCTCACCATTTTTTAATCCGTTCAGTATTCCCCGGCACGGAATACTGAACGCATATGTGAGCCAGGCCTAACCCATGTGTGAACATAGCCTCATGATTACCTAGTAAATTCTTCAGCAGAGAGCAGTGGCTTAACTAGGAATGGCGGGGCCCCGTGGTGAACTTTTGACATGTCCCCCCCCCCCCAAAGACCTCGACCAACCCCCTCCTACGCATTCCTGCGCATTCTATTATGCCCCATAGTGGCCCCTTCACACAGTATTATCCCCCATAGTGGCCCCTGCAAACAGTATTATCCCTCATAGTGGCCCCTACACACAGTATTATCCCCCATAGTGGCCCCTGCACACAGTACTATCCCCAATAGTGGCCCCTGCACACAGTATTATCCCCCATAGTGGTCCCTGCACACAGTATTATCCCCCATAGTGGTCCCTGCACACAGTATTATCCCCCATAGTGTCCCCTACACACAGTACTATCCCCAACAGTGGCCCCTGCACACAGTATTAAGTCCCACTGTGGACACCCATAAACAATTATTATACTCTAGACCCCAGAGTATAATAATCGGAGACCCGGGGGAATAAAAACATAAAAAACCACTGTTACTTACCTGTCCCCTGGCTCCTACGTTGTCTTCTCCGCTGCCATCCCTCGTCAATGACGTCGGACGTCACATGACCCGGGACGCAGGCCGGGTTCATGTGACGTCAGTCAACTAGGAAGGAGGCCTGGCAGGATCGTGGAGAGGTAAGTAACAGTGTTTTTTATGTTTCTTACCTCTCCCGGTCCGCCGATCATTATACTCGAAGGTCCGAAAAGACCCCCGAGTATAATGATAGCAGCGGTAGTGGCTGTCACCGGGCCCCTGATGTCCCAGGCTCTGTGGCAGCTGCCTCCGCTGCTATGGCGGTAGTTACGCCACTGGCAGAGAGACAATAACACACTGCAGCCAGTCATTGGCTTCAGCGTTCACGTGCCATACTTGCTTTGCTCTCTGTTGAGGCCATTGTTTGGCTGCAGAGGTTACCTGAAAGATGTAGGTGAAGTTGACACTGCTGGATTGGTGGGTCAACTAAAGATAACCCAAGGAAGCATACGTTTTTTCCTTTATTTGACACCATATCCTGGTGTGCTCCATTTTCTTTAAATCACAGAAACCTCTTTAACTTTTCTATTATTTACCTTTCGCACTGCCATTTTACCTCAGGTGTTCTCTCACATGACAGCAAGTGAATGAGTGCAGATTAATAATGTAGGAAATGGTTTTCTCCTTTCAGACAGAAGCCAGCCCCCAGGCACATTTTTGTGAGGGAATCTCCTCACGTGGAGATATTTGTTCTTATTTACCTCAGCTGTGATGTCATTTTGTCTGAGTTAGGAATGTGCACTCACACTGAGCCATCCTGTACTTATGTATACAGTATACAGACATGAGTGACCCACTGACTGCTAAATCCCGTCACAAATAAGGAGGTGCATGCTTTCCGCCATTGTGACATATATAGGTGGCCGAGGCCAGCTATATAAAGAAGGACCCAGTGGAATGACTAAGGTCTCCTCCATAATAATGCTGTGAGCAGGACTTGTAATGCAGTACAAGTGATTTCTTTCCTCCCCTTGACTTGCAGCTTTCTCCTCCCCACTTTCTCAACGTCATATGATCCAATAGTGAATTGGTTGTAATAGAATTACATGCATGGACTAGACGAAAGCAAAAATCTCGATCTTTGTATGAAGTAGACGGCTCGGTGGAGGACATGGAAGGCACAAAGCACACAGGATGCAGGGGGCACAGTGACAGCCGTGCACAGTGAGTGAGGCACATTGCTGTGTAGGATTCCTGGGATTTGCACTCCTGTATAACTGTCTATCCCTGCTCGCTGGGAGAAGGTCCGCCATATTCTGCCTTACCACGCCCGGGGAGCAGAGCCATTGAAAAGGCTGGCTGGGGAAATGATTGCAGGCAGACACAGTGAACGCCAGCGACAATACACGGCCAGTGTGCGGGCATGAGAAGAGGCTTTATTCCGGGAATAAACCCAAAGACCCTGAACGTGAAGCGACGAGACATTTGAAGATCTGGAGGAAGGAAAAAAAATGTGTGAGAGGGGGAAGGGCACAAGCTGTTAGCGCTACGACTACCGGGGGCTTCCAGCGATCTGCAGCCAGTTTGCGCCTTACTACCGGGAAGATCGGAAGAGTCGAGGAACCCGGGACCTGCCCCGCTGCACGTCTGCCCATATCTAGCGCTCGTCTTCCCATGGATGTCACCATGTTGTTTGGTGCATGGTTCTGAGAGGAGGCGGAGTTGGAGCAGGCGAGTGACAGCAGATCGGGTGTTAGGTGTCCCCTGTACACGGGCAACGGCAGCACCCACCCACCCACTTTAGGGTGCCATCAGATCAGCCGGCTGCTGGGGGGCACCTGAGTGCCGGGCTGCCCTAAGCTGTGGATCTCTCCCGTATCTGACAGTGTCTCCCCCGATTCTGCACGGCGAGCCCCCTCTTTCCAAGAAGAAGCAGCAGCAGTAGGTCTGTGACTTGCAGGGTGGGGGTCTGTCTCTTTCCAGCACCACCAGCAGTCAGGAGACATGACTCTGGAGTCCATCATGGCGTGCTGCCTCAGCGAGGAGGCCAAGGAAGCTCGAAGGATCAACGACGAGATCGAGAGGCAGCTTCGCCGAGACAAGAGGGACGCCCGCAGGGAGCTCAAGCTGCTGCTTCTGGGTGAGTGTGTGCCCGGGTGTGAAGGGGATTGTGCCCCGGCCTCTTCCTGCACACACATGTGTGTCCCCCTCCCTACTCCTTGTGTGTCCATTCATCCGCACAGCAAACAGTGTACATAGAAAATGCCATATACGTGTGCGTGTGTCATACACTAGGATGGAGGATGTGGCACATAGGGCAGAGTGGGCACTGCCAGTCTGCACATATAATGTAGCCTCTAGATCTTCCCTGGTTACATAGAGCCCCTGCTGTCAGTACTGGGCATAGGCCTAGTGGGTCCATTGCAATGCTTCTTATCCGGATGTCCATATAATCCATCTTGTGTACACACCCCAACCAACCATCCATCCTGCTTCATGTTTATTCACATATGGAAGTTGATTGTATTTCTTTATGCAGGCACTGACAGGCCTTATATTTCTAGGGCATTAGGCTATCATTACATTCCCCGTGTCATGTGTATTATATGTAATAACATTTTATAGATTGTAGTTGTAGAATTATCAAATATTCTTGTATGCTATGCAAGATGTTTCACACTGCAGAAGATTACATGGTAACCCCCATCATCCCCATCTTTTGTATATAAATTCCACCTGTAGTGCTTTATGTATCCCATAGTCTGTTTGCTTTTTCCACATTTGTGTGCATATATGTAATATTTATGGGTATAATAAATATATAGTGTGTTTATACACACAATGACCCTTCAGTTGACTAGAACAGACATTGGATAACTCCTCCATCAGAACAATATAGTTGTTGGATTTTATAGGATGTCAGAGCCACAACCCCACATATATATTACTTCAACACTTCATTTCTGTTTTATATACTGAATAGCATTTGACTGCAAATAGTTGGTATTAATGCTTGCATGTTTATAGCTACAAGGGCATTGTAAAACAATAAATATCTTTTATGCGGTTACCGTTTCCACAATAGTGATTCGGATCTATTGATCTAAGCTTGTGTGTAACATACATGTGTGCATTACTGTTACATTAAAGATGGATGGATAGTCTGCAAGTAACCACCGTTAAGTGATGATGAATATCAAAATGGAGCTGAGCATGCTCTGCTAATGCATTGCTTTTATGGCCTTGCTGTTGAGTGAAGCTAGGTGCGTGAAGCATCTAGAATTGCTTTCGTTCTTGGTAGGAAAACAATAATGAAATAATGTCATTACGCTGCCATCATGACCATTTTATACATTGATAAAAATCCAATTTCTGATATGTGTCCAGTATGTACTGTGTCCATGGTATGGACTGTGGGTGCTTCAAGGTAATCTGTAGAAGGAATATAAGGAGCTGCAGTGTGGTTAAATGAAAGATCTGAAATGTCAGACTTGGCACAATCTGAATTGGTAGGCTTTCCGATTGGTGTATCCACAGAGCATTCACACTTGGTCGTCTGGAGCTTAGTTTTAGCTGCCTGGTTTCTTATCCAGATTCATACTACACTGGTGTGTGTCTTCTAAGCCATTGGCGTTCTTGCATCCTGTTCAGTTCTGTTGCACATATACTTGTTCCCAAAACTATAGTATGTTTGGTGTTTTATTGTCCTTACTGTTGTAATACAATAAATTGCAAGATGTAAGTAATGTTAGCTTAAATTTACAGGTATAGAGCCGCCTAAAAGAACAATTACTGATAAGCCAGTAGCCTTTTCACGTATGATTTTTTTTTTTTTTTTTTTTTTTTTTTAAATATTATTTTTGAATTGCATATGAATCAAACTCTACGCTGCAAACTTTTTAGGCCTTTCTGATCACTGAAATAATGGTACATGTAGTTTGGGTAATAGTCGGCAATGATTCGTATACAGTATTCTCACATATGGAGGTTTGTCTTATTCCTGCAGTAATAAAAGGCCTTGTGCAGTAATTTCTGACCCGTTACAGCAGAGGAACACCTGAATTGTACTTGGTCTTTGGAACCTCTAATGCCATGCCTGCGTAAAGAAGCTTGGCATAGGGGCAAGTAAAACAATCTATAATTCTTGTTCAGTGCTACAGTTTAGCTCAGACGTGTTACTCGCATTGACAGTATCTTTGAACAGGAGGAAATCTGTTTGTCTTTCTTATAAAGAGAGAGTTCTTGGGAACCTCTTATTATGGCTTAAAGAAACAGTCTGAGAAGGCGAGTTTGGAAACACTGGCCTAGTGATTGTCTTGGTTGGGGAACATGGTTTATCCAATCTCTTGTTCTTTGACTTCCTTCATCTTTTTCTAATGTGGATACAGCACTGTCCTTTTTACTTGAGAAGTCATGGTATCTACACTTTCATATGTCTAACTGTGCAAGACTCCCAACTCAATTCTGAACTTGGACTAAAGCATCAGTAGGCTGTTAAGAGGCAACATAGAAATGTCAGAGCCAGACAGACCATCCAGGAAAATGGCAGTATAATCTCACCTATAGACCTCCATATAGGACAGCACGAAAGTTAGGATCTGATAGAAAAAAAATCTTATTCTTTGGGTGAGAAGCCCTTAAGGATTTATTATCCAGACAACTAAACTCTGTTGATCCTTAGTAATGTTGTAACATCAGTACAATTTTACTATGTGCTAGGTAAGTAGTATGAGAAACTAAATCCTTTGTTGCTGTATGTTTTATAATATATTTTCTTTTTTTTAATATCCATGGCCACATCAGAACTCCCTCACACGGATGTTTTTAGCTTTTAAAAATCGAATGAATTCAATAGTCCTCCCTCCCCCAAGCCACGGTGGGAGTAGGGGTGGTTATTCAGTTACTTTTGACATGCATTTTCATTTTTTTCATGTATTTTTCAAGTCATATACAGAAGGCTATAGGACATTGCATAAGAAAGGGACAAAAAACTATGCTGCGTTTGAAGGAGATGCCCTTGACGCAAAAAACACAAAAAGTAAAGACCACCACCTCAAAAACCTATTGTCTTTAACAATGGAGTATTTCCATCTGGGACATTCCTGTAAATCCTATTGATTTAAGTCTTCTCTTTGGAACCTTCATCTACCTTTAAGAAATGGGGGCTCAGTTATTCTTCGATTCTTATAGATGTGAATGAAGAGATCAGCGTATAAGTGACATACTGCCTCTTGCTGCAGCCATGACCATACAGCCTTTTATTTCATAGTTAAAGGAACCTGTCAGGCGGTTTTTGGGACCATAAGGGTCCATTCACACGGAGGAAAATGGTGGGTAATTTGGTGTGGAATTTTCCATGCTGAAAAAAAAGCCTCCCATTGATTTCTATGGGTTCTGCTAGCTGCTAGTTCCGCTAGTGGGGAAAAAAAAGCTAGCAGAACCCATTTAAATCAATGGGAGGCTTTTTTTTTTTTTTTTTTTTTTTCAGTGTGGAAAATTCCACACCGTTTTCCTCAGTGAATAGACCCTTAACCTCTCGAATATAGTGTCCCAAACCTGCCGATGCTAGGTCTGTGTGCCCCAGGATTCTTTTAAAAAATAAATTAAAAACCTTCTCTCCATCCACTGTTGATTTTCATCTGGCCCCATTGAATGACTGTGGGCATAATTCTCATGCAGATCCACTGGCATATGCGCTGCTCAAGTCACAGTCTCGGACTTGGATTTCTGTTGTGGACTCTTTTGCATATCCACAATATAAATGTGTGCCTGTGGGTTAACCTCTTTAAATATCCTATTCACTCAAAGCTGCTAAGATATGCTTGCTTTGCTTAGCAATAATCATTTGTAGGCCTCATGTAAGGTATTTTGTGGAGTAAAAATATCAGCTAAACAAAGAAGTGCCATGCATTGCATATTAATAAGAGCTCATTCTTGGGTGCTGTGTAATAGCTTTGGCAGGCAGTGCCCAGGAATGTACACTGTTAGTGACTTGTTTTTCCTCTTATTTGCATGCATCATGTTGTGTTTCATGTGCCCTCT